>NC_045450.1:44798102-44847684 GCF_002776525.5 Piliocolobus tephrosceles
TCGCCCAGCTAGTTTTTTGTATTTTTAGTAGAGACGGGGTTTCACCGGGTTAGCCAGGATGGTCTTGATCTCCTGACCTTGTGATTCACCCCTCTCGGCCTCCCAAAGTGCTGGGATTACAGGCTTGAGCCACCGCGCCCGGCCTAAAGTTCTTAAAGATGGCGTGTCCGGAGTTTGTTCCTTCAGATATTCAGATGCGTCTGGAGTTTATTCCTTCTAGTGAGTTTGTGGTCTTGCTGACTTTAGGAGTGAAGTCGCAGACCTTCACAGTGAGTGTTACAGCTCTTAAAGGCAGCATGTCTGGAGTTGTTCATTCCTCCCGGTGGGTTGGTGGTCTTGCTGGCTTCAGGAGTGAACCTACAGACCTTCGTGGTGAGTGTTACAGCTCATAAAAGCAGTGTGGATCCAAAGAGTGAGCAGCAGCAAAATTTATTACAAACAGCGAGAAAGCAAGGCTTCCTCAGTATGGAAGGGGACCCGGCTGGGTTACTGCTACTAGCTTGGATGGCCTGTTTTTATTCCCTTATTTGGCCCCACCCACATCCTGCTGATTGGTCTAATTTACAGAGAGCTGATTGGTCCATTTTGCAGAGTGCTGATTGGTCCATTTTCACAGAGTACTGATTGGTGCGTTTACAAACCTTTAGCTAGACACAGAGCGCTGATTGGTGCATTTACAATCCTTTAGCTAGACAGAAAATTTCTCCAAGTCCCCACCTGACCCAGAAGGCCAGCTGGCTTCACCTCAAAACAATCTGCCTCTGGCTCCCTGATCTGCTGAGAGCTACTTCCACTCAATAAAATCTTGCACTCATTCTCCAAGCCCACATGTGATCAGATTCTTTCAGTATACCAAGGGAAGAACCCCAGGTTACAGAAAGCCTTCTGTCCTAGCGATAAGGCAAGGGTCTAACTGAGCTGACTTTAACACAAGACACCTATGTATGGCTAAACTAAAAGAGCATCCTGTAACACACGCCCACTGGGCTTCAGCTGTAAACATTCACCCCTAGACACTGCCGTGGGTTTGGAGCTCCACAACCTGCCTGTCTTATGCTACCCTAGAGATTTGAGCAGCAGGGCACTGAAGAAGCAAGCCACTCCCCCATCGCACGCCCTGCAAGGGGGACAAGGGAACTTTTCCCATTTCACCTGCACTATTTGACTTTCATTTAAAAAGTTCTTTTCTGCCAGTCTTCCCAGAGTCTCACCTTGAAAGTACAAATTAGTATTCAGCGAAGCCTGAAGACAGGCACTATGCAGATATTTGTGGTTACTTCCCTTCCCCACAAATTTCTGTTTAACAGCTCCAAATTCTGATCTCTTTTTTTCCTGCCCAGTGAGACTATTGTTCTCTGCTTGACCAGTACTCCCCTATGACAAAGTTTGGAAAAAGCCTTCAGACGGACAGAATATAGGGTAGATGTTGAGCTTTTATCACGTACAGAATTTCCCTTCTTTCTGTTGTCCAATGCCTACAAATAGCTGCTTCATATAATTTATCCATCAGTATAGTAGTTTTATGGTTGGAGTATATGTAGGCTATCCGTAACTGTGTCTTCACCAGAATTGGAAATCCATTTTAGTTGTATTTACTTCCCATTAAATTTTGTGAAACCTATTCACCATGTTCGAAGTAATAGCCTTCCTAAGGAAGTCTCCCTGTGTTTATAGAAGCAGAAGAAATAGATTACTTGGCCAACATGGATACATTTTCTTATAAGCATCAGTGCAGCAGGTATAAGATATTTGTATAGCTTAAAAGTACAAAGAATCTTTAAACCTGGTAAAATGAAGCCTCTGTATTACTAAATGATGTGTCAGGACATATTTAGTGGGTGAGAGACAGATCTGAGATAATAACTTTGGGTGGGGCGCGGTGGCTCATGCCTGTAATCCCAGCACTTTGGGAGGCCAAGGCTGGTGCATGACCTTAGGTCAGGAGTTCGAGACCAGCCTGACTAACATGATGAAACCCCATCTCTACTACAAATACAAAAATTAACCGGACATAGGGGCAGGTGCCTATAATCCCAGCTACTTGGGAGGCTGAGGCAGGAGAATCGCTTGAACCCAGGAGGTGGAGGTTGCAGTGAGCCGAGATCCCGCCATTGCACTCCAGCCTGGGCAAGAGAGCAAGACTCTGTCTAAAAAAAAAAAAAAAAAAAAAAGGAGGGGAACCTTAATCTTCTGGTCTGTATTTAGGGTGGAAGAATAGTAGGAAATAGCATGGGGTGATGTTTTTAAAGAATTGTAGTGTCTCAGAGGATTTTGTTTAAATGTATCTCATTTAACACAATGCTCTGTCTCTCTTAGAGATGGTTAAGATAATGTTACACCATTTAAATGTCTGATCACAAAAGAAAGAAAAAACTACTGAAGTTTTTCTAGACTATCTGTTCCCCAAAAGACTTTTTCTAGGGGACATTTTGTTGTTGTTAAATGTATCCATCAGCACATTTATTTACCAAGATATTTGTGAATGCAGAGTTGAGTCATTTTATTAATGATCAGTGTGTGCAATGGTAAAAGCAAAAGGTTACTTCAGGACTTTTCATTTCTTCATCCATTTAATATTTTTGAAAAGTACTAATGAGCAATTGGAGTTAATTGTCAATTACAAATAAATGTATTTCTTCAAACGAAAAAATTATTCTGAAATCACATGCTCCCATTATAAAATGTTTCCTTGTTCCCCTTGAGAAGAGCTGATTTACATAATATTTTAACTATCATAGTTTTCTTACATTTAGGTATAAAATTCCCATGCTAGAGTTCTGAATGTGTAACATTAAAAGGCTTGAAATCCATTTCTTTTTCTTCTTCTTTTTAAGTTGCTAACTGTGAAGATATAAGAAACAGACTGACACTAACTGCTTCAATGTTTTGCTTAGAAATGGAGCAATGGACTGTGCACAATGCAGCCCATTCATGTTGGCCAAGAACTGAACTCCTCAGGGAGCCACAGAGGCAACATTTTGCTTTGTATGGTTTTTCACAAATCTTGGACCTGTATTAAATAAAATTTTTGACATGGAAGCCCTTGAAAAATTCCCATGCCTATTATCAGCCCAGTTCTAGCTGCTTCTGATGATCTTGCTTAACAATTTGAGGGACTTTTTTTGTTGTTGTTTCTCATGAGAAACTGCCAAACAAGAAGAGGTGGTTTAGCATGGTGATTTGGCTGGGGGAAACCATTTTTGGAATCCTCTGAGCAACTGAAACCATACTTTACACGTTTGAAAGATGAAAAGATCCCTGCAACCTTATAGGAGGATGATCAACTCTCTTTCTATATAACTATGAAGGAGTTTACCAAGAGTTTACCTGAAAACAGACTCTACTGTAAACAGAACTTTAAATAGCAGAACTTATGTGACCCAAGCTAAAACTTACTAGTATTTTCAAATACTATTCACATCCTTTTCCTAAAAGAAGAAAGGAATGCGCGTTTTTGAAAGCCTCACAATGATATTTCTGCCATTAATATGTGCCTATAAGAATAAGATCTCAAAACTATAAGTAATTTATATTAATTAATTCTAATTCTCACAAAAAACTATCTCATGAAGTTATATCTCCACTCTTTATATAAAAATGATCAATTTCTGAGACATTAAAAAAGGTATCTAACTGCATATAGCTAATAGTAGGAGAGAACCTAGATTTGAAAAAATAAAATTGGGCTATGTGATTTTGACCTGACACACTTCATATTACACATTTTTAATTAGCTATCTAAGAAGACAAGCAAGCTAAATTGGCATCCTAAAACTAGCTCTTTTTCATTCTGCGTGGTTTTCCAATGTTGTATTCACCTTCACAATCAGGCTCAAAAGTTTTAAATGATCATTGTCTTTTCTCCCTAACTTATTTTCTTAATCACTTCCATATTCAATGTCTCCATTCTTTGTCTCTCACAAAATAATCAATGGAATCATCTAATTGTGATACCATTTTGCTTGAACTCAGTATTTTGAGAACTTGACATTTTATCCTTGATTTTCTCTGTATTCCCTTTCCTTAAAAGATAACATAGTCCTCCTTACTGTTTGTTAATAATTCTTAAGAATTTAATTCTAACCACTGCTACTTAACCCTTCATCATTATCTCCAAATCACGCATAAACTTACAACACAGTTTGATGTTTGCTTGTCTTTATGTGCATTTGTTTCCATTTCATTTCTAGAGTGAACCACAAGCTTCTAGCAGGTACATTTTGTATGCAAACAAAAAATACTGTATTCTAAATCCACAAGAGAGAGGGAGAAGAGAGCAAAATATTTTCTGAGGATCTATTATACTTAAGACATAGTCTAATGTCTTTCTTGTTATTATTATATTTAATCTCCTAAAAATCATCCAAGGTAGGCATAAGGACCCTTTTTCAAAAATTATGAATGTATGGCTTTAAGGTATTTAAGTACTTTGTTTATGTCACCCAGATAATAAAGGGTTGAACCCATTTTTTTAACACCAGTCTCCCTGATTCCAAAACCTGTGCTAATTCTATTATAGCAAAGAGCTTCTTCCAGATTTCTGATTAGTTGACTTTTAATTCAGTTTCACAATAATAGAGGGAGTTTACAGATCCAAATATTTTGACATAGCATCATACAAATGTGTATTTCTATTAATAAGCTCCGGAACCCTGTGAGTATAAATTAAGAACTTCAGCATTTATTGACAAATTACAATTTGGCAAAAAACATATTCTATAGAAAATGAGGAGTGTGGAAAGTAAAATTAAATAATCTATAATGTGGAACTAACATGCATAACTTCAACCATATAAGTGGACTCATTACCAAAGCAGAAAATATATTCCAAATGGTCTATGTAATTTGTAAAACTACCAGGTATTTCTGTTACAAGATTATGACCATATATTCATTGAAATCTCTTTGAGTTCTTAAACCAAATGAAAATATATATATATAACCTGTAACTTTAAAAGAGATTTGAAGGCATGCGATGCAGCTTGGGTAATAAATTGAAATCTTCTGTCCCTACTTATTCATTCCTCCTCATTTTCTGTGGATAGACAAGGTTTGCCTACAGAGCTGGCCCAATAGGCACACCTAATAACAAAAGGTTATTCTTACAGGAGTGGTTCATATTAACTTGCAAATCGAAGGGAATTGTTACCACTAGCAAGATGAAATCAGTTTACTTATTTAGGTAAAGATTTTGGAGCTCTGTGTTTATGTCACTAAAGAGATACAGCAATATATTTCACAATGAGAGAATGACGATATTTAGAGGGAATAAACTCTCTTACCATGCCATGAAAAACAGAAGGATAAAGTTGAAAATTTAGCTGATTTATCTGATATCTTTTTACATAATGCATTGTTGTCTCAGCACATTCCCACATTCATTTTTCATTTAGCCAGAATTTTTGCTCTATTTTCTGTATATTCCCCCCATATCCCAATATTTACTAAAGATATGAACCAGAATTTTGTATGTCTGGTTGTTTAATATAAATTAAATCTTTAAAATGTCATTACTAACAACTTTATTGAGATGTATTTCATATACCATTTTATGTGGTAATTCAAACTGTTTAAGTCAGTACCCTTTAGTATATTCACAGAGTTGTACAATCATCAAAATCAATTTTAGAATGTTTCATTAACCCCAGAAGAAATTCTGTCAAACACAAGATGACATATCCAAGATGATGTCATAACTAAGGTAATTGCCTAACCCAAGGTCATAAAGGTTTACTCCTATGTTTTCGATAACATACATGTGTAGAATGTGCAGGTTTGTTACATAGGTATACATGTGCCATGGTGGTTTGCTGCACCCATCAACCCTACATTTAGGTTTTAAGCCCTGCATGCCTTAGGTATTTGTCCTAATGCTCTCCCACTCCTTGCCCCTCACCCCCCAACAGGCCCCAGTGTGTGATGTTCCCTACCTGCATCCATGTGTTCTCATTGTTCAACTACCACTTAAGAGTGAGAACATGTGGTGTTTGGTTTTTGGTTCCAGTGTTAGTTTGCTGAAAATGATGGTTTCCAGCTTCATCCATTTCCCTGCAAAGGACATCCTATCATTCTTTTTGATGGCTGCATAGTATTCCATGGTGTAGATGTGCCACATTTTCTTTATCCAGTCTATCATTGATGGGCATTTGGGTTCGTTCCAAATCTTTAGTATTGTCAATAGTGCTGTAGTAAACATACATGTGCATGTGTCTTTATAGTAGAATGATTTATAATCTTTTAGGTATATATCCAGTAATGGAATTGCTGGGTCAAATGGTATTTCTGGTTCTAGGTCTTTGAGGAATTGCCACACTGTCTTCCATCTTTTAAGATGTAATATTCAAAGAACATCTAGGAGAGTTAATTAAAATTAAAACCAAAAATAAATAATATTAATTGGGTATGCTAAATGGGAACCAATAAGATCGCTCAATCCCACACTGTATAGAATTGAAGCTGTAACATTGGTAGGAACAAATTCTTGGTGCTAGATCCTATGTGGAGTCTAGACTGGTGCTCATGGTAAAAGCCTGTGAGTTCCTCCCAGCCATGACTACTGGGACTTTGTACTAAAAAATATTCTTTCAAGGGGCAATTATCAGCTTTCTTTTGGATGTTAATTGAAACTACTGCAAAGACTAAAGGACATCAAATAATCTTGAAACTTGAAATACCCATGTTGTCATGGTGATGTAAGAGAAACATTCTAATGGGGATAGCAGTACCCAGAAAAGTTTCATAAAAAAAAAATGGGAGGTGGTTTATAGGGGATCATGCTGTGTGGAAAATTGCAAGAAGGAAATATTTACAAGCAGGGGACCTCCTTTCCCCTAGAGCTGACTCTGGGACTCTGTGAGGAGCTACTGGATTCTATTATCACTTGGACAGTGTCCTGTAAACAAACCAACAAAGAGCTGATTAACTTGGGGATGGCAGTTCCAAAATGAATGGATAACATCTTGTTTGGAAGGCCACTACTATGATTAAAGAACATAAAAACAAATTATCACGGTGGGCTACATGATATGCTGTTTTTCTGACAGTGATGGAAGAACTGGAACAGTAGTAGGAGTCCTTATCTTTAGGTTTTTATGGTTCAGAACCAGTGACCTGGCCACACATTTGGGCAAAAGAACAATAGAAACCTGACCTAGTACAGGGGTGCCCATTTGAGGGAAAGCCCTGTGTAATTTACTGTGGGAATTTGAGGAGGGAGTGCATTAAAGTAAGACATGTCAGTCAATGCCCATCGGAACATCTCCCAGATTGGGAAGGTGGTTGGAAGTGACAAGTAGATGCTGTCATGTGCTTGTTCAGGGTGGCCACCTGGATCTGTGAGTGCATAGGCATGTGGCACTGCAGCAGTGCCAGGGAGGGCTAGATCTAGACATGTTCCTCATGAACCCTCTGTAGCCAAAAAATGCCGATAAGAACTGTTCTGTCAGCCAGCAACAGAGACAGGGACTGCAAATGCTTATATGGAAGATTCCCTGGAAAGGCCTTGAACATAGCTGGCAAGTGAGACTGATGCTGATAGCCTTGTAGGGCTACAAATGGGTCTTCATAGAAATAAACATTGACTCTGCACTGGATTTTGCTTATTTAGTAGTAGATCCTAATGCTCAGAGTGCTCAGTAGAATAGAAGATGCAGCTGACTTTTTTATCTTCAGAGCAAGGAGCACACTTTATAGCCCATAATGTTCAACAATGAGCAGAGAGAAATTTTCCTCAAGGTAATAGTTTGACAGAAAATTGAATGAACAAATAAAACATTGGTTATCTAAAACCAGAGGAGATATAAGCATGAAGTGCTCGCTTACATACCTTCATGAGTGTGTTCTCATACTCAACAGGTGTGGGCTGAAGGGACTGTTCTCGCTAGATAAATTCCTCTCCTTTTCTGGTAGATATAGGGAAGAGAGGGTGAAAAAGGATGCTGGTATGACTATGCAATTTTTGCCAGGGAGGGAGGACACTGGTTTAATGATTATACTTCTTTTTCTTTCTTATCCCCATCCCCTAAACTTTTTTTTCCCCCCATTTGATGTAGTAGTCTCAGGACTGCAATTACAAATGTTGGAAGCAGGTATGATTTCTAAGCAAAAAATTAAGTGCAATTTTCAACAGTAAATTTGGCTAAATAGCCCACTAGTTCTTCATCTATATAACTTACACTATTTGAATAAGAATGGAATGAGAGGGAGGTACTTGCTAGACTAATATTACTGCCTGCAATTTAGACTCCCTGTACATTCCTGAATGTAATGTCCCTTCCAATGGTGGACAATTTGCAGTCTGAAAAAAGACAGGAGAAATAGTAGCTGAGAATAAAAGAGTAAATAAATGGGTTATATAATGAGGGAAATCCAGTATTACATTAATATCTCTAAAGAGACTCAGAGCAAAAGATGATGTTGTCTTTGAGTTCAGTTATACTAGATGCCTGAAAGAGTGAACTGTAAGTTTGCTGAGACGACTCCTGCCTTTGTCTTTAGAATGGGTTTTATTTTGTTTAGGCTGCTGTAACAAACCATTTTAAATGGGGTGATTTATAAACAGGAATTTATTTCTCACAGTTCTGGAAGCTGGGAAATCTAAAATCAGGGTGCCAGCAGATCTGGAGCCTGGTGAGGACTTGCTCTTTGTTGCATAGATGGTACCTTCCCGCTGCATCCTCACACCGGGGAAGGGGCGAACAGGCTCCTTCAGGCCTAACTTATGAGGACACCTAATCACATTCATGAGGGCTTCACCCTCATGACCTAATCACCTCCTGAAGTTCTACCCTCAATATAATTGCATTGGTGATTAGATTTCAATATAGGAATTTTGCGGGGATACATACGTTCAGGCCTTAGCAAGACATAACAACATTTCTAACAGAAACCTGTAAACTTGGGTAGCCTCACCCTGGAGATATTTTATATGACATGTTGATGGACTGGACTAATTACTTAATTACTAATAGCTAAATGCGACTTCTTATGATGTTTATGACCAGTTTCTTGTAAGGAATCTGTGGCCAGAAACCAGGATTGGACTGTGTCATAATAAATACACATGTGGTCTCTACCCCCATTTTCTGCCACATGGCTCCCAAAATTTATGGAATCTTCTAAGTGATAAAGATCCTGTTGTACTCGAAGATGACTGACGGCTGAGAGCTTCTGGGTAACCTTAGGAGGGAGGCAGGTTTCCAGGGAGACCAACCATGTGATTAGAGGATTGAAACTTCAGCCCTATCCCCTGACCTCCAGGGAGTGGAGAGGAGCTAAAAAGTAGGGTTGCTCACCAATGACCAATGATTTATCAGTCATGCCTACACAATACAGCCTCCATAGAAACCCAGAAGGGTGGGATTTGGAGACTTGCTAGGTATGGGAAATTGTGGGGGCACTGGCAGTTTGGTAAACATGGAGAAGTCATGGAAACTCTATTCCTCTTCCCTCTACCTTGCCTTATGCGTCTCTTCCATCTTCCAGTTCCTGAGTTGTATCCTTTTACAATAAATATAACTTTTACAAAAGCAGACAAACCAGTCTGTGTTACTGAACAATGTAAATTATGTTAAAAGACAAGCAATATGATACATAAGACAAGCAATACATAAGATACAAAGTATTGATACCCAACATTTGAGTATATCTTCTTTCCATCAGAAAGAAACAGAAAACCCACCACACACAAAAAAATGGCCAAAATACACAAAGCAAATCACACAAAAAAGTGTCAGTGGCAATAACCATGTAGAAAGGCACTTAACCGCACTAGTGAACAGAGATATTTATATTAAACTAGCAAAATGCAACCGTATTTTGTGCTCAGATGGACTTTAAAATAAAAGTTTTTAAAGAGTGCAATAAGCCTACCTATCAACCAGCTTTTGTGGCTCCTCAAGTGCCTTGATACAAATTTCTCAGTGTCACCTCATTTCATTTCAGAAGAGGGAGGATCTATTTTGCTCTTCTTTTAGACATTCTGTTTCTGACAATACAGAAACAATGGGAAGACATTTATTTGCCTGGAATACACTGGGATATGTTTTATTTTTGTAACAACGTCAACAACAAAATCTTTTTATCAAATAATGACATTTTATATGCATCTGACCTAAAAGTTAGAGTAAATTTGGCTAAAAAATAACAAGTGTCAATATCATTGACAGGTAATAGGGGAATCTTTAAATTTTATATCATCTCCTAACCACATCCTTTCACACTTGAGAAGCCTGTGTTTTTAGAATGGTGACAATAGTAATGGAATGGCCATAGTAAACAGAATATATTGCAGATTGGTCTGTAAAGTCCTTATCTCAGTGCCTGGCAGAGAGAATGGTTCTAAATATTAATAGAGATAATTCTGTGGCATTGACAGCATTATTACACTTATCGAACACTTTATACATTTTTCATTTTACAGATAAAATATCGTGACATGTAAAAAAGTAACTCACTCATGCCAACACCAGATAAGTAATTTGAAGGCCGGGCATGATGGCTCGTGCCTGTAATCCCAGTACTTTGTGAGGCCGAGGTAGGTGGATCACTTGAGATCAGAAGTTCGAGATCATCCTGGCCAACATGGTGAAATGCCATCTGTACTAAAAAAAGATTACAAAAATTAGCCAAGCATGATAATGTGCACCTGTAATCCCAGCTACTCAGGAGGCTGAAGCAGGAGAATCACTTGAACCCAGGAGACAGAGGTTGCAGTGAGCAGAGATGGCCCCACCACACTCCAGCCTGGGTGATAGAGCGAGACTCCATCTCAAAGAAAAAAAAAAGAAAAAAAAAAAAAAAAAAAAAAAAAAAGACCGTACGCGGTGGCTCATGCCTGTAATCCTAGCACTTTGGGAGGCTAAAGTGGACAAGTCACTTGAGGTCAGGAGTTCAAAACCAGCCTGACCAACATGGTGAAGCCCCATCTCAACTAAAAATACAAAAATTAGCTGGACATGGTCACATGCACCTGTAATTCTAGCTACTTGGGAGGCTGGGGCAGGAGAATTGCTTGAACCTGGGAGGCGCAGGTTGCAGTGAGCTGAGATTGCTCCACTGCACTCCAGCCTGGGCGACAGAGTGAAACTCCATCTCAAAATACTACTACTACTACTACTACCAATAATAATAATTTGAACTTGAATTCAAGGGTCCCCAGTATGAGGTCCAGACAGTGCTCTTGCCATTACACCAAGATACCTCTCTAGCTGTATGGTTTTGTTCAAGATTAGAGAGCCCGCCTTCCCGGAAAAGGTAGTCATACAATGTAAGTTAAAGTTCTTTAGTCATTGTGTGAACACAGGCTATGGACATGGTGTTGATAAAAAGTCTTTTTATTCAGTATTACCACATCCTTTGTAAGTAATTGGCTTCTGCTCCTCCAGAGGATAATTATTTTTAAGTGACTCTCTCTCATACTACTACTTAATACACTTCATATTACACACTACATATATAAAGTGTGTTACATTTAATATACATGTTTTACATATATAAAGATTATATATATTATATAAACTATATATATAACTTTTCCACTTTATATAGTTTCCACTTTATATACACTCTATATATACACACATAAAGTGTCTATAAATATAAAAGTGTATATATCTAACGTGTATATAAAGTGGAAACTGTATATAAAGTATATATAAAGCATATATAGACTTCATACTTATAAAGTATACAGTATACATATGTACATGTATACATATACAAAGTGTATTATATAAGTAGTATGAGAGTCACTTAAAAATAATATGAATATGTAATTTTATTGTATTGCACTTATTTTTTTGATGTTATTTAAGTATGTATATATGAAGTTCTCAAGATAAAGAGTGTGTCACATTCATTTCTAGTAATTAGCATAATAGGCTTTCAATTATTTTGATAGGTTAAGTGACCGATATTGCTTACTTCAATCTATATTACTTACTCATCCACCCATTGAACAATATTTATTGGCATAAAAAATGTTCTGAGCATTGTGCTAGATATTGGAGATTCATAAATAAAATCAAAGTTTCTGCCTTCATAGACCTTACATGCATTTGCAACAAAGAAATAAACAAATAGACAAATAGAAAATTGATACAAGGATTACCAAATGTTTGGTATGTTAAACAGGAAATATCTAAGATGATGTGCCACAGGAAGGATAATCACAGAATTTCTCCTTGAGGAAAACATATTCAGCAGACGTCAAATTAAGAATAAATCAGTGATATGGTGAAGTCTGAAGAATGGCATAATAGAGCAAAGAGTAAGTTAAATACTTAAAAAAAAACAACAACAGCTTGACATGAAAATCAGAAAGTAATCTGGCTGAGGTGACTGAACAATAGAATAATAAAGAATTTGGAAACCAGGATATAGAATTGAAATTTGTTCTAAATTCCATCTAATGGCATTTAAAGCTCACCATAGTTTTGCATAGAGAATGATTTAAACTGTGTGTATAGTGGTGTCATTAACTAGGATAGTAAAAACTGGGATAAGGAGAAAAGAAAAAATCCTGTTTTGGGAATGATAAGTCTGAAACGCCTTTAAGATGCAAGGGTAAAGTTTAAGATGATGGTTGGGTATGAGTCTGGACCTTGGGGAAAATATCTGAACCAAAAATATAAATTTGGTTGACGAGTTTGTAGATGCAATTTAAACCTTGGGTTTAACGAATAAGGACAGAGTGTTAGTTAATCCAGTCCCTCTGGGATTTAATTTTTTTTTAATTTTCTTTTTTATTTTAAATTCAAGGGGCATGTGCAGATTTGTTAGAAGGGTATATTGCATGGTGCTGAGATTTGGGCTTCTATTGATCCTATCTTCAAAATAAAGAATATAGTGTCCAATAGGAAGTTTTCAGCCCTTGCCCCCCTACCCCTCACCCTCCCTCCTTTTGGAGTTTCCAGTGTCTTTTGCTCCCATCTTCATGTCCTTTTAAATCCAAGATTAAGCTCCCACTTATAAGTGAGAACATGTGATGTTTGATTTTCTGGTTTTTTTTTTTGGGGGGGGGCGTTAATTCACCTATGATAACAGCGTCCATTTGGTGTAAAGCACATGATTTCATTCCTTTTATGGCTGCATAGTACATAGACATGATGTACATGTACATTATTTTCTTTATCCAAGTCACTGTTGATAGGCACCACAGTTGATTCCGTATATTTGCTATTGTGAATAGTACGGCGATGAATGTACGAGTGCATGTGTCTTTTTGGTAGAATAATTTACATTCGTTTGTTACCCATTAATTCCTTTGTTACCCAGTGTATAGCTACTAATTGGGTTGTTGGGCTAAATGGTAGCTCCATTGTTAGTTCTTTGAGAAATCTACAACCTGCTTTCCACAGGAGCTGAACTAAGTTGAATTCCCACCAAAAGTGTATAAAGTGTCCCCTTTTCTCTACAAGCTTGTCAACATCTGGTTTTTTTTGTTTGTTTTATTAATAGCCATTTTGACTAGTGTGAGATGGTATCTCACTGTGGTTTTGATTGGCATCTCTCTGATGATTAGTGATGTTGAGCATTTTTTCATATGTTTATTGGCCACTTGTATGTGTTCTTTTAAGAAGTGCTTGTTCATGTCCTTTGCCCACTTTTTAATGGGATTTTTTTTTTCTGGTTGATTCATTTAAGTTCTTTATGATTCTGGATATTAGTCTTTTGTCAGATGCATAGTTTGCAAATATTTTCTCCCATTCCGTAGGTTGTCTGTTTGTTCTGTTGAGTTTCCTTTGCTGTGCAGAAGTTCTTTAGATTATAATTAAGTTCGATTCGTCGATTTTTTTTCTTTTTCTTTTTTTTTTTTTTGCATTTGTTATTGGAGTCTTCAAATTAAATTATTTGTCTAGGTCAATGTCTTAGAGTATTTCCTAGGTTTTCTTTTAGAATTGTTGTAGTTTGGAGTCTTAAATTTAAATATTTAATCCATCTTGAGTTACTTTTTGTACATGGTGAGAGATAAGCATCCAGGTTACGTAGCCATGTAGCATAGTTTAAAGTTGTGTAATGTGATGCCTCCAGCTTTGTTCTGGGTTAAGATTGCCTTGGCTATTTGGCTCTTTTTTGGTTTTATATGAATTTTAGAGTAGTTTTTTTTTTTCTAATTCTGTGAAAAAATGACATTGGTAGTTTGATAGGAATCGCATTGAATCTGTAGATTGCTTAGGGCAGATAGACATTTTAATGATATTGATTCTTCCAACCCATGAGCATAGAATGCTACTCCATTTGTTTGTGTCATCTCTGATTTCTTTCAGCAGTGTTTCTTAATTCTCAAAGATATCTTTCGCCTCCTTGGTTAGGTGTATGTGGCTATTATAAATGGGACTGCATTCTTTTTCTTTTTTTTTGAGACAGAGTCTCGCTCTTTTGCCTAGGCTGGAGCACAGAGGTGCCATCTCAGCTCACTGCAACCTCCGCCTCCCAGGTTCAAGATTCTTCTGCCTTAGCCTCCCGAGTAGCTGGGACTACAGGCACGTGCCACCACGTCCGGCTAATTTTTTGTATTTTTAGTAGAGACAGGGTTTCACCGTGTTGGCCAGGATGGTCTTGACTTCCTGACCTCTTGATCCTCCCACCTCGACCTCCCAAAGTGCTGGGATTATAAGTGTGAGCCACAGTGCCCAGCCAAGGGATTGCATTCTTTATTTGGTTCTCAACTTGAACATAATTGGTGCATTAAAATGTCACTAATTTTATATGTTGATTTTGTATCCTGAGACCTTCCTGAAGTGGTTTAGCAGGTATAGAAGCCTTTTGGCAAAATCTTTAGGATTTTCTAGGTATAAAATCATATCATCAGCACAGAGAGATAATTTGACTTTTTTTCCTGTTTTTATTTCTTTCATTTCTTCCTCTTGCCTGATTTCTCTGGCTAGGATTTCCATACTATGCTGAATAAGAGTGGTGAGATAAGACGTCCTTGTCTTGTTGCAGTTCTTAAAAGGAATGCCTCTAGCTTTTGCCCATTCAGTATGATATTGGCTATGAGTTTGTCACAGATGGCTTATTATTTTGAGGTATGTTTCTTTGATGCCTAGTTTGTTGAAGGGTTTCATTACAAAGGGATGTTGCATTTTATCAAATGCTTTTTCTTCATCTATTGAGATCATCATATTGTTTTTGTTTTTAATTCTCTTTATGTGGTGAATTACATTTATAGATTTGTGTTTGTTGAACTATCATTCCATCCCAGGAATAAAGTCCAATTTGATCATGGTGAATTAAATTTTTGATGTGCTGCTGGATTCAGTTTGCTAGTATTTTGTTGAGGAATTTTTGTCTATGTTCATCAGATATATTGGCCTATAGCTTTTTGCTTTTTTTCTTTTGTTGTTGTTGTTGTTGTTGTTGCTGTGTCTTTGCCCAGATTTTGTATCAGAATGATATTGGTTTCACAGATTGAGTTAGAGAGGAGTCTTTCTTCCTTGATTTTTTTTTTTTTTTTTTTTTGGAATAGTTTCAGTAGAATTGGTACCATTTCTGCTTTGTATGTCTGTTAGAATTTGGCTGTGAATCCGTCTGGTACAAGGCCTGTTGTTAGATTTTTTTGTATTACTGATTGAATTTTGTTACCCATTATTGATTTTTTTCAGTATTACTTTTTCTTTCTGGTTCAAACTTGGGAGGCTTTGTTTCCAGGAATTTATCTATTTTCACTACATTTTCTAATGCATGTGCATAGAGATGTTCATAGTAGTCTTGGAGAATCTCTTGTATATCTGTGGGATTGCTTGTGATGTTACCTTTGGCATTTCTGTTTCAACTTATTTACATCTTCTTTCTTTTTTATTAACGTAGCTAGAGGTCTATCAATCTTGTTTTTGCTTTCAAAGAACAAACTTTTAATTTTATTGACCCTTTGTATAGTTCTTAATTTTATTTAGTTCTGCTCCTATTTTAGTTATTTCTTTTCTTCCCCTAGCTCATTTGTTTTTGTTAGTTCCTTAGGTGTGAGATTAGGTTGTTAATTTGTGACCTACTTCTCGTAGGCATTTAGTGCTATAAACTTTCCTCTTGCCACTGTTTTTGCTGTATCCCAGAAATTTTGGTATGTTCGGACTCTGTTTTTGTTTATTTCCAAGAATGTTTTGATTTCTGCCTTAATTTTATGTGTACCCAAAAGTCACTGAGGAGCAAGTTGTCTAATTTTCATGTATTTGTGTAGTTTTAAGAGTTCCTCTTGATATTGATTTCTATTTTTATTCCATCGTGGTCTGAAAAGATGGTTGGTAGGCTTTCATTTTTTTTTTTTTTAATTTATTGAGACTTGCTTTATAGCCAAGAATGTGATCAATCTTAGAGCATGTTTCATGTACATATGAGAAAAATGTATATTCTGTGATTGCTGGGTGGAATATTCTGTAGATGTATATTAAGTCCAATTGGTCAAGTGTTGAATTTAAGTCCAGAATTTCTTTGTTAGTTTTCTGCCTTATTGATCTGTATAATGCCATAATTGGGGTTTTCAAGTCTCCCACTATTAATGTGTGGCTGCCAAAGCATTTTCTTAGGTCTAGAAGTAATTGTTTTATAAATCTGGGTTCTCTGATATTGGTTGTGTATGTGTTTAGAATAGTTAAAGCTTCTTTTTCAATTGAACTCTTTATTATTATGTAATGCCCTTCATTGTCCTTTTTTACTGTTGTTGGCTTAAAGTCTATTTTATCTAATAAAAGACTAATGGCCCCTGCTTTTTCTGTTTTCTGTTTTCATGATAGATTTTTCTCCATTCCCTTACTTTGAGTCAATGGGTGCTGTTACATGTGAGATGCATCCCTTTTAGACATCGGAAGGATGGATCTTATTTACTTTTATCCAATTTTCCACTCTATGTCTTTTAAAAAGGACATTTAGGCCATTTACATTTAAGGTTAATATTGACATGTGAAGTTTAATTCCTGTGATATAGTGTTGTTAGCTATTTGGTTTGTAGTCTCAATTGCGTAGTTGCTTTATAGGGTCTGTGGGTTATGTTCTTGTGTGTGCTTTTGTGATATCAAGCATTATTCTTTTGTTTCTATGTTTAGAACTTCCTTAAGCATCTCTTGTAGGGCTGGTCTGGTAGTGACAAATTCCTTTAGTCATTGCTTCTCTGAAAAAGACTATTTCTTCTTAGTTTATGAGGCTTAATTTGTCAGGAAATTAAATTACTGGCTGGCATTTCTTTTTAAAAAACATGCTAAAAATGGGCCCCCAATCTCTTCTGGATTGTAAGGTTTCTGCTGAGACATCTACTATTAGTCTGACAGGTTTCTCTTTATAGGTAATATGACCATTTCTATAGCTGCCTTTAAGATTTTTTTTTTCTTTTGGTTTGACCTTGTATAGTCTGATGACTATGTGCCTTAGGAATGATCACCTTGTAGAGTATCTCATAGGAATGCCCTGGATTTACTCCATCTGTATGCTGACCTCTCTAGCAATATTGTAGAAATTTTCCTGAATTATATCCTCAAATATGTTTTCCAAGTTGATTACTTCCTCTTCTTATCTCTCAGAAATGCCAATAAGTCATATATTTGGTCACTTTATATGCGCCCACATTTCTTAAAGGTTTTATTTATTTTTTATTCTTTTTTCTTTGTTATTTTCTAATGTGGCTGATTCAAAGGACTTTGCTGAAATTCTTTCTTCTTCTTGGTTTAGTCTGTTGTTAAGGCATCTAACTGTATTTTGAAATACCTGTAGTAAATATTCTAACTCTTGAAGTTCTGATTGGCTCTTTTAAAATATAGATATGTCATCTTTTGAAATGTAGATCATTTTGCTGTTTACTTTGTGCTGATTTCAACTTTCTCTTGGATCTCATTGAGTTTCTTTGCATCCATATTCTGAATTCTGTGTTTGTCCTATCAGATATTTCATTCTGGTTAGGATTCATTGCTTGGAAGCTGATGGTATTCTCTGGAGGTGACAAAACACCCTGGGTGTTTGTATTTTCAGAGTTCTTGCTCTGGTTTTCTTCTCATCTGAGAGAGCTGTTTGTTTTGTTTTGTTTTGTTTTCTGCATTTGCTATTGGTTGGATGGGGCCCCTTGATTTTTTAATATTTTTTCCAAGGTGGAAATGACCGTGATTTATATTGTCTATGATTGACTAGCTTTGTTTCTGAGTGCTTTTAGGGTGGCAAGGCTCTGTATGAGTTTCCTTGGTGTGGCTTTCTCAAACACTGTTGTAATTTTGTTTGGTGATGTAGTTCAAGCTACAGTCCAATAAGTGGCACAAAAGAGTAAAAGTTAGCAGGTGGGACAAGAGTAGAGGTAACAGAAAAGCATGAAAAGCACCCTTCCTGAGGGCATTTGCCTTCAGTGCGGTGGAGCCACTGTAGAAGCCTGAGAAGTCGTCTCTCTCAGCCCACTCTCCCCAGGCCCTGAAGGAAAGAGCCACTGCCAAGTGCACAACAGTGCACTTATGGGGGGAACCAGGGGTTGAGAGATGACCACCCTTCCCATGTCTATTCTTGGCCTATGGTGGTGCCATCTTCAGCAGCTCGTAATGCCTCCCTGTTTCCTTTGACTGAAGGGGGTCTTTGGTGGCCTGCACTCCCCTCTCACTCAGCATCAGACCATGTTGAAGGTTAGATCTCTGATTCTAAGTATTTTTAGTGGCAAGGAGTCTGTATAAGTTCCTTGGTTATAGGTAGTCTTTGTATAGCGGCTTACCCAAATGCTGGTGGCAGTGGCGATGTACTGGGTGTTTCCATAGGCTCACTGGCTCCTGTGGGGCTGGGATGACATCAGGCTCAGGAAGCTTGTCCTATTCTCCCATGCTGTGTGCTTGTGTCAGCAGATTTGTTATTGTGTTGTGTCCTTCAACCTCTGGGCCAGTAGGAGGCTCTTATGGGTAAGAGCCAGCCATAGCCAACATAACTGAGGAGATGCTTGATCATTGTTTAGTGGGGGAAGCTCTCTGTTGCCTCAGGCAATGCATTGATTCTTAGAGCGCACAGTGGTCTGAGCTCCTTGCTCAGCCTGGAGGAGGGTACCAGGATAGGTAGGGCTGGACTGTTGCAGGCACAAGCAACAGCAGCAAGGGGGTGGTCCTGAGGGCAGCTATCAAGCATCCAGAGGTGTGCCTAGGCATGAAGCTAGGAAACCTCCTCTGCCCCAAGTTCTCTGCATGAAGGGTGGATGAAGGGGAGTGGTCTAAACTCTTAATCCAGGAGAATGCTTGGATTACTCCAAGTCCCCAGAGGTCTGCCTGGAAGTGGGGGGCCAGAGAGGGCCCTGCTGTACCATGCTGTCTGCACCTGAAGAGTAGAGAGGCTGAGATTGCTAATCTAGGCAGAAGGGTGCTCTGAATGCCTGCAGATGTCTGCATGTGAAGCAAACAGAACATCACCAAGGTCTTTTCTTAGGGTGAGTGGGGTGGCTCAGGTGCTAATCTGGGTGGGCAGGTATTGTGAATGCCGGAGATATGCCTGGAGTTGGAGTGCAGAGGGCTCCACTTCACCACAAGCTCAGAAAAGCAGGCACCCAGCAATGGCACAGACAGACGGCTTATAGGTTGCCAAACTGGCCCTTGTTGCGTCTCATTATCCAGAAGAAACTGTGTCTGCCACAACTGTCTTCTCCGTGGACATCTGTGACAGGGGAGAGCACAATTTCAGTGCCTACTGCTGGGATGCTTTCCAAACTCGCCATTCAATTTTGGCTGTAGAGGCTTTTACACCACTCCAGAGCAAGCTCTCCACATTGGAATATTTTAAGATTAACAGAAGCGGAGTTTATGGCCAAAAACCTGAGATGGGAGTTGCTGGGGAAAGAGAAAGAAAGATTTTCATGTGGAAAGGAGAGGTGCCGTATGCCAGTGCTCTCAAAAGGCTAAGAACAGAGAATAAGGAAGAGGCTCCCTGGATTGGCCATGTAGAGATCTTAGTGTCATGAAGTTAGTGTTATGAGTGCTGTGAGGAAATAAAGTAAAATGATTGAAAGATATATTTACTTGGTTTCCTTTGTGGGTTTTTTTTGTTTCATTTTTTCTATTTTTGTATTTTGTAATTGAATAGTTATATACCTGGACTTGTTTTAATTTCAATTTTAACCTCAAAATTCCTGTCAACACAAACACACCCATACACACACACACACACACACACACACACACACACACACACATTGATGGGGGCTATTTAAAAGTATGTAAAAGCAACCAGAACAACGACATTCTGCAGGACCCTAAAATAAGGACTCCATTCTATTCAAAAGATAATCTCTGTGAAAACAGGTAGGTCTAATAGAATCAACCCAAATGTCCATCAGTGATAGATTGAATAAAGAAAATTTGCTACATATACACTATGGAAAACTATGCAGCCATGAAAAGGAACAAGATCATATCCTTTGCAGGGACATGGATGGAGCTGGAAGCTCTTATCCTCAGCAAACTAATACAGAAACAGAAAACTAAACACTGTATGTTCTCACTTATAACTGGGAGCTGAACAATGAGAACACACAGTGGGGAACAACACACCCTGAAGCCTATTGGGCTGGGTGGGAGGAGGGAGAGCATCAGGAAGAATAGCTAATGGATGCTGTCTTAGTATTTAAGTGATGGGATGATCTGTGCAGCAAGGCATTGTGGCACACCACCTATGTAAAAAACCTGCACATCCTGCACATGTACCCCTGAACTTAGAAAAAAAGTTGAAGAAACAAACAAACAAACAGGTGGGTGTAAATGAAAAAAATGCTAACAATGAAATTATTAAATATGTGTTTATTCAACAAACATTCAGAATATGCCCAGCTTTGTGTGACATAACAAAGAAGTTAGAACACTGCTTCTACTTTTGAAAAAAAAAGAAAGATGGAGGATATGCACAAAATAGATCTGAGAATGAGAAACCTCTCTCTTCCTATAGTTCTTACTCATCGGGTAAAATTGAAGACATCAGGTTAGAGTTGGCAGATATTTTGGGGAGTGATTATGAAGAGTTTTTCTGAAAGAAATTTAAATAGAGCTTGAAAATTAGAGATATTACAGAAAGTGAACAGAAACAACCATTAAGGTGGATAAAGTTACAGATATAGCCAACTATTTTCACTCTTCAGCCTTCATATTTGAATGATGAAATACAATTATGCATTTAAAATTTACTCAATCTTGATGTTCTGAAGAAAAACACTATTGCATGTAGTCATAACATTCTGGCTGTCATTCTAAAACATTTCAAATATATACAATAATTCTAATACAAACATTTGCTTTTAAAAAGACATATATAAAAGTATTTTCATGTATATATTTGCCATATCATGAAAAGTATAAAGTGTAAATTAAATTATTTTCTTGTCCTGCCTTTTTCTTTCACTTCATCCTCACTCTTTGATGTTACTAAGGAGTTTATTACTGCTAATATGCACTAAATATTTCTCAGAAGGCTTTATTTTAAACTTTCTTTATACTATATACTGAACATATGTTAGAGTACTGATTTGAGCTAACTTTTTAAAAGGTAACTGAATATGATGTGGCTGAATTAGGATAAATCACCTTTAAATGTTAAGTGTTATATCTGAACTAATAATGGGCTTGCATTTATGTCATGGTGGCATATTTTTCTCCTGATAATGCAAAGTCAATTAGGTTTTTTAGCATTGATTTATGAGGAATTAATATATCTACTTCTAAAATCAACTTGCTTTTCAAAATCTTATAGAAAAATAATAATTTATGCTCAGATTCCTTTACATAATTTATTTTGCTGAAAACTTACCAACTAAAAAGTAGTTATTTATATTAGATGTCAACCACCCACATGGGAAACAATGGCACACATGGCAGTGAAATTGACTCGTAGTAGAATTGTCTCATGAATCGTTGAAGTCTTGACAAGAGACATGTAGAATATAGGAATGTTTTCTGCATTGTTCTCATACAGTGTAAGGCCAAGACTTTCTTGTCTAATCTTTCCACGTTTCTTTTAAATAACAACACTCAGATAAACAAGACATTTTAGAATTCTTAGAATATAAAATTTAGAAACATATTGAAGTGAAAATTGTTGAGTTGCCAAATTATTGAGTTACCAATCATTAAGTAAACACTTAGAATATTGTATTAGATTAGATAAAAATAGTGACTCCCTACTGGGGAGTTTCATAACATCAAAACGAATGGTAGGAACATGACATTATTTTTCCTTTCTCCACTTCTGTTTCTCCAAGCTGGGTGAAAAAATCACTAAGAAACTACTCCACACTGTGAAGTCTCTCATATTTCAGGATTTCCATATATAATTACCAGACATAGATCTTTCCCAGAAATCTTTGCTAATGAAGCTTACAATAAACAAACTAAAAACAGACTCTAAGTGTATAATTGCATATAATTTTCCTTTTTTTAAAAAAATCATATTTTGTAGAGGCTTGGGAAGCTTAGAGATAGCAAAACCATTTCTTTATTGCTAGCTCCCCATAATCCTAAAGTCATGCTTAGGCTGATTCATTGTAAGATCGTGAAAAGCATTTTCCATACCAGGTATTCCCCCTTTTAAATAAAATTAACACATTCCTTCCATACCTAATATGTGTCCTATGGTTAGTTTTAAAACACTGACTGACAGAGTAAATAACATTGTGGTGATTAATTGGGTACATCTCAGTGTTTACTTAAAAGTCATTGGAAAGAATCAGAAACTTTATTAATCCTATCTCTAGCACCAACTTGATAACAGATACCGCTCTCAAAATAATTGCATTTTTTACTTACAGGCCTCTTCCATAAATTCTGCTCACTATCTATAAATAAAATTCAAAGAGTGAGCCTAGAAAAGACAAGGTAATAAGTCCTTTCACAGATGAAAGAAGACATATGTCGATTTAAATCATGCAATATAGATGGCAAATATAGACAGGCATAATCTATAATATAAGTCAATTTACAGTGTTTTTCTTTTTTTCTCTTTAACAAATAATGTGCCATCTAGAGTGGTTGAAATATCATCTGTTAAATGAAAATATCAATTTCTTCCCCACTGTACTGGTTATAAATTGCCTACACATAACGTAGTCACATGTTGACTTGAGATTCTCTTTATCATGTGGTATTTTCTACTATTTCCAATGAAGGAAAGTCATTTATTCAAATGCTTTCTCATGCCATTATGAATCCAGAAATCTAAATTATGTTTAAATTATCTATCCAAATAGAAAAGAAAAATGCCCAATGTTGCTTTAAAAGTTGGTTCATATAAGCCTGAAAATACAAGTTTTGTCTTTTTTTTTTCATTTTGGAATCAGCCTAACACTAAATGCAATGCATTAAATTAGGAAGTTCAGTTAGTTTATTTTGCTTTAAAAAACAATTTTCAAAGATTAGTAAATGAATCTCCTCTGTGTCTAGGAACTATAGAATTATACATTTAATGCCAGGTGGGGTGGCTCACACCTGTAATCCCAGCACTTTGGGAGGCCAAGGCAGGCGGATCACCTAAGTAAGGTCTGGAGTTCGAGACCAGCCTGGCCAACATGATGAAACCCCATCCCCATTAAAAATGCAAAGTTAACCAGGCATGGTGGTGGGCTCTTGTATTCCCAGCTACTTGGGAGGCTGAGGCAGGAGAATCACTTGAACCTGGGAGGCAGAGACTACAGTGAGCAGAGATGATGCCACTGCACTCCAGCCTGGGCAATAGAGCAAGACTCTGTCTCAGTCAATCAATCAAACCAGAATTATACATTTCAGTAATATCATGAAATATTTTGTAAGAAACGCTGATTATCTGTCAGTAGAAAAATTTCTGAACAAGAACCTTAACATTGAAACTTTGGCCTTTACAACACACAAGTGTTATATTTTAATAAACCACAAGTTTAAAACTCTTGTAGGCATATTTATTTTTTAAAGATGTTGAAACAATTGTATTCATAAGCTCAATAAGGAAATGAGGGGAGAAAAGGTGATTTGGTAATGGTAATGTTCATGCACATATTTTCAAATAGGCAATAATCACTTAAATGATGGGATTAAATGCAAGCCCCAATTTGAAAAAGTGTGTTCCATTTGGTTTGCTAAAACAATAAGAATAATTATATTTCAAGTATGCTAAAAAGGTCACCAGTCTTGGTAAAAATGTGTTCTTGCAGTTTCCTTTCAATTGTTTCATCTTTCCTAATTAAGGTACATTATACATAATTGAGGTTTCAGGTTAAGCTATGAGTGGATTGTTTTCTTACCTACCACCTCTTAAATGTCCTCAATCAATCCCCTATTTTTCATAGACCACTGTCTATATATATATATTTATATATACACACACGCACACACACACACATATATATATACACAAATTTTTTTTATTTTTGTAATAACAGATTCTTTTAGAGTTTGAAATAGGAATCCTGTCAGAGGCACCTTGAAAGCAACAGCAATGATAGCACTCATAGTCTCATATGGTAGCCACAGTTCAGACTTCTGCTCTATGCAAATAAAAATACAAATTAAAAAAGGAAAAAAATAGGCTGGGTGGAGTGGTTCATGCCTGTAATCCCATCACTTTGGGATGCCAAGGCGAGCAAATCACCTGAGATCAGGAGTTCGAGACCAGCCTGGCCAACATGGTGAAACCCCGTTTCTACTAAAAATACAAAAATTAACCAGGTGTGGTGCTGGACTCCTGTAATCCCAGCTACTTGGGAGGCTGAGGCAGGAGAGTCTCTTGAACTCAGGAGGCTGAGGTTGCAGTGAGCCGAGACCATGCCATTGCACTCCAGCCTGGCCAACAAGAGCTATACTCCATCTCAAGAAAATTAAAAAAAAAAAAAAAAAAAAAAAAGGAAAAAAAAATCCCTCTCCTTTTAACAATGGAAAAAAGCCACCTTCCTTTCCTATTTTTCCCCTTTCCTTTGAGAATAGTTAAGTCTACCAACTTTCTACCTCTCCAGTTGAAGTAATAGCCACCAGGGTTCCCAGATACAGGGAAATTATCTCAGTAAATATAGTATGTTTAACTGGGGGCTGGAGGACTCTCTCAGAAGCTACATATTCACGCTTTAACAGTTCTTGATTAACCTATTTCTGATTTTCTATGTCTTATTTACTGCTCTACTTTTGTCCTGAGTGCATGAACATGTTCAACCTGACACTTGGCTTTTTTTTTTTTTCTTTTCGTGGTTTGTTTTGTAAACTAATGAATTTCTCCAGATAACTATTGATTTGGAAATGACTAGGAGCCCAAGTCATGGTCTGTTGTTATCTGGGTTTATCTACCAGAAAAAGCAAAGAATGTGAAATGAGGACACCCTCACACAATCCCCCAGCCCACAGAGTCCTTCACATGCATTTAATTCAAACTTGATTGAAAAGCTTAGGGTAGCATTCATTTTAACTAAGGGGTAGATTGAAGTAGGGCATTTGGGGTAATATCTTGTAAAAGACACTGCTTTAAAAAAAATAATTGCTGGCTTCTCATTGGTGACAAAATGGCCTAATATTGCCACCTGAGGGGAAAACGATGACAATGTCATCCTGGCAAAGAAGTCAAAAAGGTGATTGGTCTATATAACATATCAGACCGTGACATCCAGTAATAGCCATGAGCATGATGACACCTAAGATGACCAGAATCTCCCTCATGTCTTTAAACAAACTTTGATTTTAATACAGTTTTGTGATGTGGCTAATGCATGGGTCCTGGAGTCAAGTTATCTGGGTTTTATTCTAAGATACTTCACCTCCACATTTCAACTGTCTTCTTTTATGAAATGGATATTATAGTGTACCAACATGAAAAGGTCAATGTGAGAATTCGCATTGTAATCCCATGATGTAACTTACTATTACCAGAACATCGTTTAGTGTACAATAAATTCTACATATTAATGATAATAACCATGACTATAACAATTCCATTGTCTGTTATCTAAATTCAACATTCAGGCACCTAGTTTGAAAAGAAACAAAACAAAACAAAATAGACATGTCTTTCCTGAGTACAAAAGTATTCATAGTTGAAGCAAATGAAAACTGAAGGACACCTATGTGACTGAATTGGAATCAAATCTAATAAAGAATCCTTGAAATTATGGCCATTTGGGATTTTATTATCATAAGATATTTACTCTGCCCACTTCAAAAAAGCTTTGGCACATTCGTTTTCTTCATTTGCCTACAATTTGGAAATAAAGGGATGTGAAATAATGAAAATTTTTTGGAGCGGTTTCTTCTATCCAACGTGGAGCAACATGGTTATTGAAATAAGTATTGAAAATAGTAAATGAATATTGAAAAACAATAATAATAGTCAATAAATATTGAAAAATATCGCTATGATATTTTTCATTTACTATATATTTTGAAGATCTTTTTATTCAGTTTATACATAGGTAGTACATTATGTGTAAAATTGCATACCATGGATATAAACTAGAATTTATTTAATCATGACCCTACTATCAGGCATTTGTGGACTGTTTTTTCCTATTTCATAATAGGATAATGTTAGAAAAATTTTGCAGTGCCCATCCATATATGTAACTCCGAGCACACACGGAACTATTCTTCTTTAGATTTCAGAAATACATTTTTAGATTCAAACATGCACTTTTTAAAAACATTGTTATTGACAAGCAGCTCTCCACAAAGGTTTCTTATCTATACCAGATGGGGACACTTTTCTCTCAGGTTCACATTTACTCTTTTATAGACTCCCTTCTGTATTGATGGGACTAAAAGTCTGCAAAGTATGTTAGACGACTAGAAAACAGAAGACAGTGGATAGAACAGAAGGAAGAAAGGCTAGAACTTGTAGACTGCTGTCTGGGGGCAGTAGCAACTCTGTGATATTTGAATTAAGTGTCTCCCTCTTCTTTCTTTTTTCTTTTGCTTCTTCAGCTATTCCCACTTTTCATACTTTCGTTCTTTCAGTCTTTCCAGCAGCTTTATGAGACATGGCTACTTTCAAAAATGTAGATGAGATAAGTACAGCCGATCTTGAACAAAATAGATTTTAACTGTGTGAGTACCCTGTACATGAATTTTTTTCAATAAATATATTGGAAACTTTTTTTGAGATTTGTGACCATTTAAACCGGGGCAATCAGGCAAGAGAAAGAAAGAACGGATATTCAAATAGGAAGAGAGGAAGTCAAATTGTCTCTGTTTGTAGATGACATGACTGTATATTTAGAAAATCCCATCGTCTCAGCCCAAAATCGCCTTAAGCTGATAAGCAACTTCAGCAAAGTCTCAGGATGCAAAATCAATGTGCAAAACTCACAAGCATTCCTATACACAGATAATAGACAAACAGAGAGCCAAATCATGAGTGAACTCCCATTCAAAATTATTACAAAGAGAATAAAATACCTAGGAATACAACTTAGAAGGGATGTGAATAACATCTTCAAGGAGAACTAAAAACCACTGCTCAAGGAAATAAGAGAGGACACAAGCAAGTAGAAAAACATTCCACACTCATAGATAGGAAGAATCAATATCATGAAAATGGCCATAATGCCCAAAGTAATTTATAAATTCAGTGCTATCCCCATCAAGCTACCATTGACTTTCTTCACAGAATTGGAAAAAACTACTTTAAAGTTCATATGGAACCACAAAAGAGCCCTCATAGCCAAGACAATCCTAAGCAAAAAGAACAAAGCTGGAAGCATCACGCTACCTGACTTCAAACTGTACCACAAGACTACAGTAACCAAAACAGCATGGTACTGGTACCAAAACAGAGATATAGACCAATGGAACAGAACAGAGGCCTCAGAAATGATGCGACACATCTACAACCATCTGATTTTTGGCAAACCTGACAAAAACAAGAAATGGGGAAAGGATTCCCTATTTAACAAATGGTGCTGGGAAAACTGGCTCGCCATATGCGGAAAGTTGAAACTGGATCCTTTCTTTACACCTCATACAAAAATTAACTAAGGATGGATTAAAGACTTAAATGTAAGATCTAAAACCATAAAAACCCTGGAAGAAAACCTAGGCAATACCATTCAGGACATAGGCATGTGCAAAGACTTCATGACTGAAACACCAAAAGCCAAAATAGACAAATGGGATCTAATTAAACTAAAGAACTTCTCCACAGCAAAACAACAAAACAAAAAAACCAACAAAATAAAACCCCACAAAGTATCATCAGCATGAACAGGCAACCTACAGAATAGGAGAAAAATTTTGCGATCTGTCCATCTGACAAAGGGCTAATGTTCAGACTCTACAAAGAATTTAACAAATTTACAAGAAAAAAAACCAACCCCATCAAAAAGTAGGCAAGGATATGAACAGACACTTCTCAAAAGAAGACATTTGTGTGGCCACCAAACATGAAAAAAAAAAAAAAACTCATCACCACTGGTTGTTAGAGAAAAGGAAATCAAAACCACAATGAGATATCATTTCACACCAGTTAGAATGGTGATCTTTAAAAAGTCAGGAAACAACATATACTGGAGATGATGTGGAGAAATAGGATGCTTTTACACTGTTGGTGGGAGTGTAAATTAACTCAATCATTGTGGAAGACAATGTGGCGATTCCTCAAGGATCTAGAACCAGAAATGCCATTTGACCCAGCAATCCCATTACTGGGTATATACCTCAAAGATTGTAAATCATTCTACTATAAAGACACATGCACACTTACGTTTCTTGCAGCACTGTTCACAATAACAAAGACTTGGAACCAACCCAAATGCCCATCAATGATAGAATGGATAAAGAAAATGTGGCACATATACACCATGGAATACTATGCAGCCATAAAAAAGGATGAGTTCATGTCCCTTGCAGGGACATGGATGAAGGTGGAAACCATCATTCTCAGCAAACTATCACAGGAACAGAAAACCAAACACTGCATGTTCTCACTCATAAGTGGGAGTTGAACAATGAGAACACATGGACACAGGGAGGGGAACATCACACACTGGGGCCTATTGGGGGTGGGAGGGACTAGGGGAGGGATAGCATTAGGAGAAATACCTAATGTAGATGACGGGTTGATGGGTGCAGCAAACCACCATGACACGTGTATACCTATCTAACAAACCTGCACATTTTGCACATGTATCCCAGAATTTAAAGTATAATTTGAAAAAAATTACAGATGAAGCTTGTAGCTTAGAAATATTGAAAAAATTAAGAAAAAGCTAGGTTTGTAATGAATGTATAAAATATATGCAGGTAGTAGTGTATGTGTTAGTCAACTGTTTATGTTATCTACAAGGTTTCCAGTCAACAGTAGGCTATTAGTCGTTAGGTTTTGGGGGAATCAAAAGTTATACACGCATTTCCAACTGCAAGGGTGGAGGAGTTGGTGCTCCTAATGCTTGGGTTGTAAAGTCAACTGTACTTTCTCATACACACAAAAGCTGAAAACAGATCTTCACTACAAGAAAAGTTAAACTGAAAAAATTTGCTCTTTGAGGAAATTGAAATTATTTGGATAAAAAAGTTACCTAAAACCATTTAGAGAGAGAAGAGAGGGGATTTAGAAAGTACCTGAAATAAAATAAGGGCTGCCAACAGAATTTTCCAGCAACCAATGAGGAATAATTGGGGTTGATAGCAGAATAAGGCATAGATTCCTTCTCCTCTGTTAACATCGAGCTTGAATCCATTTCTGGAAAGAAAACAAGCGTTATATACTTTGCTCTGCTCTCAGAATCAGTGTACGCTGCATGGCACGAGGATGTCTATGCTATGAGAGATACATGGCTTTCTTTTAGAAGACGCAATCCTCACCCTAATCACCTACTGACTACCATCAGAAGAGGTTAGCATAGTGACCATGTGACCATTAGTGTTGGTGTTGAAAGTTTTGAAATACTAGGCATTTTATTAACTTTAAATCATTTGTTTAAAATGGCTTTTACTTTAAATACAAAGTTTTCTCTTTAGGATAGCAGTTTCCTAATGTAGGGTCAAATTGAATTAAGATGTGCTCATTTCTGGAGCATAAGGGCTGTCTGTGAAAAGCTTTTTTTTTTTCTGTGCTAAAACCACTCAGGATGCCAACTACAAGAGTGGGTCCAATTTCTCGAGGCTAATAGAGAAAGCAAGGCTTAAATCTCACATTTAAAAGCCAAGTTTTACTTTTATTTTACTGAAATAACCTGGCTGTCTAATCCTTCGCCTTGTGGAAAGCAGTGCTGGGATTAGAAAGAAGGTTTTCTTACAATAGCTTGATCTTAAAATACGAAGATTATTTTCTCTGGGTTCAAACAAATGAGTATTCATGCCCCATCAGGTACCTCTCAGTAGAGGCTGCCTCATTGGCTCTGCTTAGTTTTGTTTTCCTCTCACCTTTCTAGTTGGCTTCTGAGTCTTGAAATGACATTAGAGCTCTTTATGTTTTGAGATCAAATTAACTATTTAGCCAAATCATTAAAGTGAAGGATATAATGCTCAGAAGTAAGCATTTCATTTACAAAAATGCACGTTATCTAGTGCAATAAATGGTGATACTGTGTCTTTAGGCCCTGGTTGTTTCATCATTTGGGGAAATAATAAAGACTTTTCATTTTCTCCCTTAGATCATAAGTGCTGTGTTATTAGTGCCGTCTCAGCATTAAACCAGGTTGCAAGCTGCTTATTCTTCAAAATGAAGCTTTATTTTTCAGTTTAATTGCTTTTTCAGGAGCATTATTAACTTCCAGAAGGGAAGAAAAAATTAAAGCAGCTGAAGCTGTGGTTCAGTGTATTTGAAGCAAAAACACACATTTCAAAAACTAATGCAACAATACTGTACCAATTATGAAGAATATTATTACAGAATATACATAGTGTGATAATTATAGAAAGAAAGATCTTTTAAACACCAGGTGTGAGCACCGTCTGTATTTTTCTGTTAGGTGCTTTTAACTTGCTGAATAAAGAATTATCCTATTGTCCTGAGAGACCAGATAATGCCCAAACTCCCTGAACTTTTAAAAATTTAATCTCCACTAAACTTTACATCTTAATCAATCACCAAATTCTAGATTCAACCTTTTTAATATCTATCAAACTCATCATTTTTTCATTTTCACAGACTTCATTGTATGTCAGAACTGGGGCATTTGCTACCATTATCATCCCCTCTCTACCAACTGGCCTCCTTGTCTTCCAATCCAATACCAGTGTCAGAGTAATCTTTCCCTAAGTCATTTCTAGGCTATTCCCCCAGAAGTGACAACACCTTCATATATTCCTGTTGTACATAAAGTTAAAACATAAACGTTGGTGTTTATTTTCTGTATTGACTTGGCCATCTCTTTGCCTCTCTTATTTCTAATGGACAATTCAACTACGCTCTTTGTCTCTCTCCTTCACTCCACTTATGCTAATCTACTAGCCACGTATATAGAAAGCACCACTGTATAGGAAGATTAGAAAATTGAGATAAGAAGACTGTAGGAAGAGGCATCGAAGATTCCTAAAGAAGTTGGCTCAAAGTGCCAGACTCTTGTATTAGATGTTAGTGCCTATCAGAGAGCCCCCGCTACAAAAGGGACAATGAATAAGAAGAATAGGATGACTCAGAGAGTTGAGTTAGCAAACCTATTTTCTTGACCACCTGGACGCTTATGCAATAGACTTTTGAATGGAGTTGCCACAGTGACCTTTGATCAATGAATCATGAGATAAGCATCCTAGCATAGTCCCCTTTAATCAAGTGTGATTTTTTTTTTTTTTTTTGATGATATCTCACTCTCTCACTCAGGCTAGAGTGCAGTGGTACAATCTTGGCTCACTGCAACCTCCATCTGCTGGGTTCAAGCAATTCTCCTACCTCAGCCTCCCGAGTAGCTGGAATTACAGGTGCCCACCACCACACCCAGCTAATTTTTGCATTTTAATAGAGACGGGGTTTCACCATGTTGGCCAGACTGGTCTTGAGCTCCTGACCTCAGGAGATCTTCCTGCCTTGGCCTCCCAAAGTGCTGGTATGACAGGCATGAGCCACTCCACCCAGCCATCAAGTGTGATTTAGCTCCTGCTGCTGGTGAGTGTTCCATCTGTCAGCAAATAAGACCTACACTGTGCCCCTGATATAGCATCTTTCCAGAAGAACAGCCAGCCCTTTGGTGGAAAGTTGATTACATTAAACTCCTTCTTCTCTAACAAGGGTGATAACTTATCCAAACAGATATTGACACATTCTTTATGTGTGCTTTTCTTTTTTGCCCCCAGTGCCTAACCATTATCTGAGAACTCATAGAGTGTCTGACCTACTGACACAGGATACTGTACAGCTTTACTTTGGGTCAAGGGACACATTTTGCAACTTTAAGACAAAGGAGCATCCCTGGGCGCATGACTTCGAGATTCACTATGTTTGCTACAAACAATAGCATTCAGAAGTTGCTGGCCTGAAAGAGTACGGGAATTGTCTTTAAAATATGCTGCTGAGGAATCAACTTGGGAGTAACACTCCCTGAAAGTACTGTATCTTTTGAGATGCAGTATATACCTTAAATTGAGTTAGGTACCTAAGATGTAAAAAAAAAGCATGAGAAACAAGTTTTGAGAAGAAGAGTGACCACTCCCACCATCACTTCCACTTATCACTTGGTATTAGAGCTTTCTGCTCCTTCCCTATACGTAGGCTGTGTGGGCCCAGAGGTCTGGGTTCCAGATGGGGACTTTCCCTACCAAGACACATAGCAAGAGTCTCACTTGACTCAATGCCATGCCCACCATCTGGGAACTTTAGGCTAGAAGGTGAGCAGAAAAAGAAAGGAGTTACAACACTTTAAGTAGCTCTGCTGCCATTTAATGCTGGCAGGGAGGCATACATTTTGCAGTCAGGTGATCCACTGAGACATCTCTTGATATTTCTAAGCCCAAATATAACTTTAAGTGTGGAATTACTATAGCTACAGCCTGATGAGAACATGCTAACAAGGACTTGAGGCCCCTCAGGGATGAGAGTCTGGTATTGCACGTTGAAAGCCATGTAGACCAATGGAACAGGTAGCCAAGGAAGAGGGGAAATTAGAAAGCTGGTAGAAACGACAGATGATGGTTTTAGGACAACTGCAAGACTAGTGAAATTTGTTTCACCTGCCTTCCTCTTATAAATTTCTCCCTATATTGTGACCAACCAGAATTATGGAGAGGTTATGCTTGACAAAATAAACATTGGAGAACCAACTCGTTCTACTGGTGCAAAGATGGCCTCTCATAGATGCTGCTAAGCTATAATCTCTTTGAATGCCCCAGTTGTAATGTGCGTTCTCGGCTGCCGCCTCATAACTGTTTCTTCTGTAGAGAATTGCCTTTGGGAGCCACCTCACTAGGAAGTGCCTGAGAGCGTATGTCCTTCCCTGGGGCAGCCTGCAGCCAATAATGGAATGACCCAGTACAACAACTCAGTCCCCTTACTTCCATGTAGTTCAAAACCATGGCATCATTTAGGCTTCAGAGCTTGCAGTGGAATCAGCTGAGACTAGATTCCAGCTGATATGATATAGTTCCTTAACTTCTCCTCTCTATCCTGCTTGCTTCACTTTCTTGTGGGATTGTCGTGAGAACATTTCTTGTATGGATGCCTTTCACAAAGTCTCTACTCAGGCTTTACTTCTATAGAACTCTATTGAAGATGGCTCATCTTTATAATACTGAGTATTTTAACTCACAATTATATGTGTTGTTACTTTACCTAAACCACATTGCTAAATTTTCATTGCTCCTTAACAATCTCCATTTTGAGTATTTATATTGAAGCCCCATCTTATGGTGCCCCTGGAAGGAATTCTTGCTATCTGTGGCCCACAACCCATAGGATATAGGCACTAGTACTGAGAGGAATGAGCTGAGCAGGCTACCATCGACTAAATAGGTCTCTATGACATTTTTCACAGTGATCTGCCTTAGTGAAGATGCCATGGGCAATACAAGTTTATAAAAGTTTTATCACAAGCAGAGCAACCACAGACACAGTGGGATAGATATAGCTTTGTACTGTGGCCCACAAGGATCATTCTGGGATCCCTCTCTTCTTGTTCATTTTCTGTTGTATTCAATTTGCATTCAATTTTTCTTCAAGAGAATGCATTAAATGTTTGTTGCCTAAATACCGTCTTTCCTTTTCTTTTCTTTTTTCTTTTTGTCTTTTTTTTGAGATGGAGTCTTTATTCCTTAACTATTGTTCCTTGTCTTCTTCTCTATGAAAGACAGCAGGAAGCAAGAATCAATAAGAATCAAGATATATATGTCTGAATAAAAAGTTTATTTATACTGCTAGTTTAAATATAATTCTTTTTGACATGTTCATAAAATAGCTTATGCATATTACATATTTATAAAAAGTCTAATTTTAGCCCATGGTTTATGGTTAAGGATGTTCTCACATATACTAGCTTTCTGAAAATGCTTTCAACAAATTAATTGTGGTTTCTTGAGATTACTTAGTTCTTATATGATAAAGATGAGACTTGAACTCAGGAGCTGTCATATAAAATTTAAATTCAGACACTTTGGGAGTCCGAGGTGAGCGTATCACGAGGTCAGGCGTTCAAGACCAGACTGACTAACATGGTGAAACTCCATCTCTACTAAAAATACAAAAATTAGCTGGGCGTGGTGGCACGTGCCTGGAATCCCAGCTACTCAGGAGGCTGAGGCAGGAGAATCGCTTGAACCTGGGAGGCGGATGTTGCAGTGAGCCAAGATCACACCATTGCATTCTAGCCTGGGTGACAGAATGAGACTCTGTCTCAAAAAATAAAAATAAATAAATAAATAAACAAACTCAGAATCTGTTGTATAGCATGGCAGATAATAGGCAAGCAGTAAAATTTCAGTGAACTTGCTGAATAAATTCAGCTGTCTTTTCATTCTGACTTTTTATACCCAAGTAATTGGTGGACATTTGCTAGTAGATGAAACTAATCTGGATAGCTAAGCTTACTTATTACAGAATATGCTTTTTACATATTTCAGCATTTCCAAATTTCACAAATGTTAATGTTAATTAAATACATACTTTGAAGGAAAAGGAATTCCCTTAGATAGCATATGTTCCAGTTCAGCTGTTTTTGAATATTGTATAAAAGCTTTATAATGACTACATGCTGGAATGTCATATTCTTTCCCAAATTGTTGGCCTGATGCCAACTTGTGTGATTTGCTAGTGTTTGGTTCACATGCCCAGGGAAAATGTCAAATATTTTCTAAATTAAGTTGTTTCAATTATGTAACTGCCTCCTTTACCTTAGTATCAGTTTTCTCTGCCATTATACTGAATGTCATAAGAAAATAAGAGAAAGCTATTTACTTTTAAAGTCACCTGTATTAGCCAGTTTTCATGATGCTGATAAAGACATATCCAAGACTGGGCAATTTTAAAAAGAAAGAGGTTTAATGGAGAACTCACAGTTCCAAATGACTGGGGAAGCCTCACAGTCATGGTGGAAGGGCAAGGAGGAGCAAGTCACATTTTACATGGATGACAGCAGGCAAAGAGAGAGCCTGTGCCGGGAAACTCTAGTTTTAAAAACCATCAGATCTTGTGAGACTTACTCACTATCATGAGAACAGCATGGGAGAGACCTGCCTCCATGATTCAATTACCTCCCACCAGGTCCCTCCCACAACATGTGGGACTTCAAGATGAGATTTGGGTGAGGACACAGCCAAACCACATTATCACCACCAATCTTTTAACTGTTCAAAATCAAGTCATTCTTTCACGCTTTCAAATTATATACTATGAATTTTTGTCAGACATAAATATAGCAGAATGTATGTTTTAAAAAGTTCCACCTCCACTATATAATTATTATACAGAGAGATTGATGTCCCATTTATTGAATTACTATATGTGCCAAGAACAGGTGTTTCAGAAGGTACCAACCAGCTAATTGAGGAAGGTCTGGTTTCTTTTCAAAGATAATATTTTAAAAGGCCTGTATGTGGTATAAGAGACCACAAGGGATAGTGCAGAACACACAAGCTCATTGCAACTGTAATGCTGGAACTGGGTCAAAAAGGATATGACAGAGGAGGAAATCGGAAATCAAAAGGACCCAGTCACATAAAGTCTTACTAGTCAAAATGTGGTTCACAAACTAGCAATATTGACTTCACCTGGAAGCTACCTGGAAAAGAAACAATCTCAGGTCCAGCCCTAGACTGGCAGAATAAAAACTGTCTTTTCATAAATTCCAAGTTGATTTGAATGCATGTTGATGTTTGACAAATACTAGAGTGCAGGATGCCTCTTTGAAATCAGTAACTCTAGGTCAAGAACACAGCAAGCTAAAGGTGATCTCATAGGGAGAAAAACTGGGGAATAAGTATCCTGCCATGACTATCCTCCATAACTTCCTTGGGTCTCTGTAGGGGTCCTCATTAGTCAAATGTAACAGGAACCTGGGAGTAAAGTGAACTGTGAGTGTGGTTTATGAAGATCCACTGCCCAAGGCAGAGAATTCAAGGAGTCAAAGTAGAAAAGGAATCTGGAATGGCAATTGGAAAAGATCTAGAACAACTAGGCTAGGCACTAAAAATGTGAAGATGAAACAACAGTATCCTCTGACTTCAAATATTCCAAAACATATTTTGCAATTTTTTTTCTCATAGGCACTCTTAATATTGGAATTGTGACCAAAGATAATACTATTTTAATACAACGTCCAATAGCCTTTTCATCTTGAAAATACTTAGCACGTCCTTTGGTTTTAAGTAAAAATATTTTTAAAAATTATCAGAACAAGGTAACCTAGCTAAGATTCTTACATATATTCTCCTGTTCAGTTTCACTTTTAGAATCAGTTTTAATTTTTTCCCTTACCTTTTGGAGTTGAGTCCCTCATTACTATGTGATTTCTTTTGTCTGGGATCTCCTACTAGATCTGAAGCCTACTAGCTTAGATTAAAATCCTACGTATTTTTATCAAGCGAAATAGAAATTTGGTAATGTGGTGGCATTTCGCACTGTTTGAACTCAAGACTGTAATCAATCAGTCTTTCAAAGACTGAATTTACCAGATAAGAGCTTTTTAAAAGAACAACGCATGTTGCACAATTAATTGGCTGGTAAACCAAATATGGTAGAGGTCTTGTTAAGAAACTGTGTGCCAGGCTGGGTGCGGTGGCTCACACCTGTATTCCCAGCACTTTGGGAGGCAAAGGTGGGTTGATCACCTGAGGTCGGGAGTTCAAGAGACTAGCCATGGAGAAACCCCATCTCTACTAAAAATATAAAAAAATTAGCCAGGCATGGTGGCACATGCCTGTAATCCCAGCTACTTGGGAGGCTGATGCAGGAGAATTGTTTGAACCTGGGAGAAGTTTGTGCCATTGCACTCCAGCCTGGGCAACAAGATTGAAACTCTGTCTCAAAAAAAAAAAAAAAAAAAAAAAAAAAAAAAATCTCATTTACATTGCCTCACATAGTAAAACTTGGCTTTTGTACAAACCATCATGATTGAGGCCAGAGGCCAAGGCTCAGTGATCCCACTTGAACCCTTCCAAAAATCAGAGATGGTATCTTCACACTCCATACTACAGAGATTCCACTGTATAGTAGAATATAAACATTAACTTCTGTGTCAATTACTGAGCATGAGACATGTCAAAAATTGTAAAAAATATTTTATCTGTATTACCTTAAAACAATCCTATATGATAGGTACACTTAAGTGTAACTGATCCTAGAGGGACACCAACAGCATCTATGAGAAACCATCATTGCACAGTTATATCCACTTGCTTAGACTATATATGTGGGCTTCTCCCACTAGGCTTATTTCCCTTAGGTCCCACAGCTCCTTGCACATGCATTAGAAGATATATATAGATCTTCTAATGTATATATATGTATATATAGATACAGATATATATGTCTATCTATATATACATAAATGATTATGGATGTTTGTAACAAAAATATATTTTTCTCCTTCAAGATGTAATTAGTTTGAATTTTTAATATGTTTTTAGCTCCTTGGGGATGTTCTTTATATAGGATCTTGCTTGAATTACAGTTCTCTAAAGAATATAGCTATGAATAGAGAGTAGAAAGATTAGGATCCTAATCTTGCGTGGCCCTTCAGAGATTATGAAAACTCTCCATTTCTTGGCAACTTTTCCAATAAAATAAAAAGTATGAATTCTTTTTTCTCCCTTACATCACGTTTGTTCACGACATGGTTAACAAAAAGGAATACAATATGTTAATCACATTCATGTGGTCAAGGGGGAAATCCACGCTTCTCTCTCAGGCATATGTCCAGGTAGGAAAGGCTACCTTACCATTGAGTAAGCTCCTTTATGGAGTTAGTGTATAAAGAAATAGCTGACTGATTGTAAATACTATTCTAATTTTTAGATAAGACACAGATTAATTAAAATGAGTTAAGTTTCCACATTTGCTAAATGAAAAATTTCATTTCTACTTGTGTATTAGAACATTTTGAAATAATATGTACTAAAGAAGTTGAACAGTGTATTTTCTAGAATTATGATTATGGATTTATACTAATTCTTTCCTCCTTTTGTCCTCATTCCCATTCTGATGAGCTTTCAGCAGCCAAGCGGGGGGTGATACAGCATGCAAGACTACAGTTATCAGATTAGACAGTGTAAATCATTATGATTGGATTTTAGAGAGTTGTCAATGTTACCCTAAACACAATATCCATTATCACTGCTTCCTTGTTTTCTAATCAATTTAAATGATCAGAAAATTGAGGACTATAAAGCAAATAGCATCATATACAAGTGATAAGGACAAAAAATTCAGTTTATGAGTTTTTTATCTATCCCAGAGAAATACTGTTTTATCATGAATAATGGATAAAAAACAAATTCTAGACAGAAGAGTGAAAAATTTCTATCTCCCACTTAAAACATATAACAAAGGAGGCCGGGCGCAGTGGCTCATGCCTATAATCCTGGCATTTTGAGAGGCTGAGGCAGGCAGATCACAAGGTCAGGAGATCGAGACCATCCTGGCCAACATGGTGAAACCCCGTCTCTACTAAAAATACAAAAATTAGCTGGGTGTGGTGGCGTGAGCCTGTAATCTCAGCTACTCGGGAGACTGAGGCAGGAGAATCGCTTGAACCAGGGAAGTGGAGGTTTCTGTGAGCCGAGATTGTGCCACTGCACTCCAGCCTGGAGACAGAGCGAGACTCCGTCTCAAACAACAACAACAACAACAACAACAACAACAACAACAACGAAATATATATAACAAAGGTAAGATAGTTGTTAAGAGGCTAGATTTAATAGCTTCTGATCATAGCTCTGCCTTTTCCTAGTGATGTAGCCTTGAACAATGCACTGAAAATTTTAATACTTCCATTGTTTTTACTTGAGTCTCTTGAAAAGCATTTGTTCATTAAAGACTTTTTAGGCACCTATTTTGTAGCAAGCAACATTCTAGGTATTAGTCACAAGGCAGTAGGAAATCACATTCCCTGTGAAGCTACACATTTTAATGGAGGGAGACGTGTCAATAGTTTGTATCATTATCCATCAGGTGGTAATAAGTGCTATGTTAAGTGCTAGGAAAGGCCTCTCTGATAAGACGATATTTGAGCATGTCTCTCAGTCCAAACCTGTTCACCTGACAGCCTCCTCCATTGCAGGAAATGGAAACTCATTGAGTCATGCAAATGTAAAGAAACTTTACTAAAGTTCAGTACAAGTGTTCTGTGTTTTCCACTATGCATCCTGTATTTTTATTTGCTAGACCTGGCGATATTCCTTGGAGGCCTACCATGCATTAAGGCCTTGACTGCCACTCTGAGAGATAGAGAGCTATGAAAGCATTTTGAACATCCTGTCTTTTTTTTTTTTTTTTTTTTTTTTTTTTTTTTTTTTTTGAGACGGAGTCTCGCTCTGTCGCCCAGGCTGGAGTGTAGTGGCCAGATCTCAGCTCACTGCAAGCTCCGCCTCCCGGGTTTATGCCATTCTCCTGCCTCAGCCTCCTGAGTAGCTGGGACTACAGGCGCCAGCCACCTCGCCCGGCTAGTTTTTTGTATTTTTTAGTAGAGACGGGGTTTCACCGCTTTAGCCAGGATGGTCTTAATCTCCTGACCTCGTGATCCACCCATCTCGGCCTCCCAAAGTGCTGGGATTACAGGCTTGAGCCACCGCGCCCGGCCTGAACATCCTGTCTTAAAAGGATCACTCGGCATGTCTTGTTGCATCTAGTCTATACGAGTCTAAGAACAGAAGCAGTTAAGCAAATTAGAAAACATGGAAGGATGAAAACTTCAACCAAGGTCTTAGTGTACAGTTTGCAATGATAAATGACATGATTTGATAATGATTTGACTGTGAAATTGTGGGACAATACAGTGGTCAAGGACAGGATCAGCTATTTCACTGTGAACAATTTGGCCACCAAATTGCCCTCATCTACCTCCTGAATACGCTGCAGTTTTTTACATTAAGTGCTGGATCTTTTGTACCCTATACTCTAAGGCTTTGGCCTTCTTTCTCTTAATTTCCTCCTCATGATTTTATTATTTGTGTCTAGGTATCTTCCTCTATAGGATGCAAAAGGAGGGAGAAATTGGATTGACAATTACAGAATGATTTGTGGGCTAGTAATGGTTCATTCTTTGGATACTCTCTCTTTAGACACACACACACACACACACACACACACACACACACATCATAGTACACATAATTTTGTCAAACTTTTTTTCAGAGAGGATTTTTATGTCTTTAATACAATTGTAGATTTTATCTAAAAAAAATACAGTCTTATCTAAACATTTTGACTCCAAATACATAAACTGAGAAAATTACAGTAGCTAATATGAGTTTACTTAAAGTAAGATTTTGTGTAAGTAGTAGCTGGAGTTATTTTGAAGACTCTTGTAAGCACATACATTAAAAATTGCAATAGTCTTACCCTCCAGAAGCACAAGCATTTTACCTAGATAAAGTATTTATGAAAGATTATAAAATCTGTATTATTGAAGTATCATTCAAGTGGTGCTTTCTGTTGAAAATGAAAGAAAAAGCAGCATGGGTATTTGCAACTTATCTATATCAGTGGATCTTCAGATTGGAAATAAACTTGAATACAATTATTATTATTATTGTAGATAGTAACTGAAAGGTTGAATGCAGATGGAAAACAGTAATGAGTTATTGACTTCACAGAAGAAAATGAGAAAGGAGTTGCTGAGGAGGATGGAACATCAAAGGGCTAATGGATTTGACTGTGAAGTCCAACAAATCTCTGCAAGTCTCTCTTCAATGATGCCGAGTTTTGTTTATCATTAAAGGAGAAAATCAAAGGCATGAGAGTACACATCCTGCTTTCTGGGGGACTAGCTGAAGATGCCATAGAAGGCTGGGAATACTTCTAATTGCAGCATCTCATGAATCCACCAGTGTCTGACATAGGGGTGTGGAGAAGCAGTCCTGCTTTGCCTCCTTCAAGGATCATAGAAAGAGAGAGGAGAAAGAGAGAGGAAGAAGGAAATGAATAGCAAAGCTGGGATTATGAGGGGATAGAGTTAGCAGGAAAAAGTTTCAAGGAAACCAATCCCTTAGCATTGTTTAGCTAAAACTTCCCTGACCATTATCCATTATTTCACTTCATACATGTATCTTTTTCTACTTGTAAAACTAGCTGATTTGACAAATTTCATGGTGTTTTTTTAGGGGGGAGTGTGTAGGCAGAATTCAGTCTGCATTTATTTTGAAGTAAGTGTAAGTTCTTTTAAATGACAAATCCTGGCCGGGAGTGGTGGTTCACTCCTGTATTCCCAGTACTTTGGGAGGCCAAGGCCGGTGGATCACCTGAGGTCAGGAGTTCGAGACCAGCCTGGCCAACATGACAAAACCCCGTCTCTACTAAAAATACAAAAATTAGCCGGGTGTGGTGGTGGGCATCTGTAATCCTAGCTACTAGGGAGGCTGAGGCAAGAGAATCACTTGAACTCAGGTGACGGAGGTTTCAGTGAGCCAAGATCAGGCCATCGTACTCCAGCCTGAGTGGTAGAGTGAAACTCCATCTAAAAATAAATAAACAAATAAAAATAAAAGACAAATCCCAAAACAGGGGATACTGTGTGTGTGTGTGTGTGTGTGTGTGTGTGTGTGTATATATATATATCAGTAAAGTTATAAAAGTAAATACATATTTATATATATATAAAACACTAAAGTTATATATATGCATATATATGCACACACAGATGTGTAACTTTTACTGAAAACCACATACCAGGTTATATTTCAGGCATTGTGTGCATGCAGGATTTAATTAATCTTCACAATGATTTTAATATGGAAATTCGAGCTAGATTTTTACATTTCACTTTGAGGAAGCAGAACCCCAGAGAGTTTAGAAATTTTCCTAAGATTACTTGACTAATGGATGGCAGAGCTGAAATTTACGCTCAGGACCAACTGACTTTAAAACCTATGCAATTTCTAAAGGGCTGCATTGCCTATTGAGAGGCATGTACATTATATGTATGTTGTGCAGGATGACCATATAATTTACCTTCCCAAGTGAGTTACTTTTGCCTAAGACAAATAGTAAATAGGGCAAGAGGTATAAACCAAGACTGTCCCAGACAATGGGGCATGCAATCAACTTAATTGTGTGTAATGAATGTGTTATTGAGTGAGATCATATAATATACATACCTGTAGGATTCTTCTTGAGAATCTGAAATATTACCTAATCTGAATTTATAAAATGTAGCTTTGCATTCAATGTGCAGGAATTATTCATCACAAATGACTGATTTCCTGCCTTTACTCAGATTTGTGTAAGTGACTCAATTATAATCAAGAAAGAGCAGAGCAGAGCACGCAATGTAACTATGCAATCACCAATATGGATCTCAAGCTCTGATGGAATGCTTCTCTGATATTAAATGCAAGCTGAAAAGAGGAGCTTTTCAGAGTAAATGAAGGATTTGCACTTCACCGTTTCTGACAAACTAATAGCACATTTTCTTTATTTCACAGGATCAGTTCCCCAAATTACTACCTTGGCATATGTAGGTATTCTGGAAATATATCAGTGTGAGAATAATAAATAAGCACTGATAGGGAACAATGTGTATTGTTCAGAGTTCTCCATAGAGACGGAATCAATTGGATGTGTAGATGGAGACACAGATGATATGGATGGAGATGATATAGATAGAGATATGAGAAGGAATTTATTAGGGGAATTGGCTGACATGATTATGGAAGCTGACAAATCTCACAATGGGCCATCTGTAAACTGGAGACCCAGGGATGCTTGTATCATGGCTCAGTTGGAGTCTGTAAACCTCAGAACTAGGGAAGGCCATAATGTAATGCTCAGTTTGAGACTGAAGACCTGAGAGCCCGGGGTGGGGGAAACTGGTATAAAAGCCTGTAGTTCTTACATCGAAGAGCAGGAGAGAGAGAAAAGATGACCTTTTCTCTCCCTTTTTTGTTATATTAGGCCCCAGCTGATTGGATGGTGCTTGCCCATATTCATGGTTGGCCTTCCCCACTCAGTCCACTGACTCTAATGCCAATCTCCTCTGGAAACACCCTCACAGACACACCAAGAAATAGTGCTTTGCCAGTTCTCTAAGCAATCCTTAAACCATTTAAGTTGACTCCTAAAATTATCATCACATGATGCAATTACAAAGGCTTTAATGTGTAGGAGAAACAAGGCTCATCAATAGTAAAAGTGATAATTAGCCACTGGATTTTTCGCTATTCCTCTTTTGGTGGCATCGTATAGGAGAGCTCGGAAAGCCATGGCTGTCTAGCATCAAGTCTCAGATTTCCATCTTTTTTATGTGCTTTGAGAATGTCACCTTCCTTCTCTGGACCTCTATTAAAATGAGGCATTCATTCAGTAAGGTAAGAGAGAACAATCTAGAAAACAGACTGGCTAGACTACTCTGATCCCTACTCACATATCCAGGGCCCCAAGAGAGCAAGACTTTTTCACTCCATGGTTTCTTCTGCATTAGATACCCACTAATTGAAAGGCACAGCAATGTGAGTAAGATATGGTTGACTAGCTATAATGATTGGCAAAGATCCGGAAGTAGTACCCAAAGCAAATTATACTGGCTTGGATTTATAAATTATACAACATCCTCAAAACATCCTTTCTTTGAATAGAGTAGAAAGAAGAAAGTCCTTGCCAAAGGCAACCTGCCTTGAGACATTCCATAGTACTGCCAATATCCAAACCAAAACTAGATTTGCAGGTACATCTCCTTGCAGCAACCATGCCGTATCAATACAGTAGATGGTCTGTAAGCTGCCTCATACCTTGCAGGCATTCTTTAGTGGTAACTGTCTTTTGTTTGTTTGTTTTCTTTTTTTTTTTTTTGAGACAGAGTCTCACTCTATGACCCAGGCTGGAGTACAGTGGCACAATTTTGGCTCACTGCAACCTGCGCCTCCTGGGTTCAAGCGATTCTCCTGCCTCAGCCTCCCAAGCAGCTGGTATTACAGGTGACCGCCACCACACCTGGCTAATTTTTGTATTTTTAGTAGAGACGCAGTTTCGGCATCTTGGCCAGGCTGGTCTCGAACTCCTGACCTCAGGTGATCTGCCCGCCTCAACCTCCCAAAATGCTGAAATTACAGGCGTGAGCCACTGTGCCCGGCTAGTGGCAACTTTTAGTATCTTTAAAGTGAATTGGTGTTAGACTGTGATAAAATCAATCTGTTTCTCTCTCTCCTCTCTCTCTCTCTCTCTCTGTATATATATACTGATACTTAGCTTTTGACATAATCTTGTTTTGCTTAGATTACTTTTAAAATTCTCATTCTTTCTAAAAACACCCTAAAATCTACAATATTGTTGTATTTCCTTACATAAATATTTGCTTACATAAATGAAGTAGATAGTCTCAGGATCTTTCCAGCCAAGGGTGTAAAAGCCCAGAGACATTTTATATAGGAACCCAATGTTGGATGTCAGCTGAAGAACTGAATGAAATGTTGGGAGACAGCAGATTCCAGAAAAGTTTTGTGTTTCCCATCACACCTCGATATCTTTAGATGCTGAATGTAAACCCCATGAAGTCAAGGATTTTGTCTGTTTCTTTCGTGGCTATATCCTTATGCCTAGAAAAGCTTGTAGCATATAGTAGTGCTCAATAAATATTTGTTAAAATGGTACATATTTCACAGTGTCAATCCAAAGAGAAATATAAATGTTCAAATCAGAAATAAGAACATATTGAAGCAGAATGTTGGGAAAATAAGACAATCCCAAGGATAAGTTTGTTAACATTTGCCTCAAAGTTGAAGGCACTTTAATAAATATAAACTCAATATTTATTTGTGTATTTTTGCTAACATTATATAAAACATATACAACTATATAAATATTGCAATCTCTATGAACTTTTTCAAAAGATCCATCCAATAGTGGAATGTGAAGGCAATTTCCAATTGTATGGTTTTGTATTTGGCAGAAAATTTAAAGACCTATTCATTCATTGGTAACATGTTTTGAAAATATGTCTAAAAGTAGGTGTCTGTAATCCCAGCTACTCGGGAGGCTGAGGCAGGAGTATAACTTGAACCTGGGAGGCAGAGGTTGCAGTGAGCCAAGATCACACCATTGCACTCCAGCCTAGGCTGCAAAAGCGAAACTCTATCTCAAAAAAAAAAAAAAAAAAAAAAAGTTAGAGGATGAAGACCAATTTGCAAGGAAATTGAAAAGGATTAAGGGCATAGGGCTCTACCATTATTGAAAAAAATAAATTAACCTTCTCTTGATAAAAGTATCATACTTCAGGGGTTAAACAAAAACTTGCAAAAAATAACTAGAAGGAAGAGTTAAAAAAGAAAAATCAAAATTAATTCTCTCTGGAGAATGGCTGTATCTCATTGGTACATTGAAAAAGGAGGGAAAATGCTATACTTCATAATATGTCCTTTATTCTATCTTTTATTTTTATTTTTATTTTTATTTTTGAGACGGAGTCTCGCTCTGTCACCCAGGCTGGAGTGCAGTTGCCGGATCTCAGCTCACTGCAAGCTCCGCCTCCCGGGTTTACGCCATTCTCCTGCCTCAGCCTCCCGAGTAACTGGGACTACAGGTGCCCGCCACCTTGCCTGGCTAGTTTTTTTTTTTTTTTTTTTTTTTTTAGTAGAGACGGGGTTTCACCGTGGTAGCCAGGATGGTCTCCATCTCCTGACCTTGTGATCCACCCCCGTTGCAGCCTCCCAAAGTGCTGGGATTACAGGCTTGAGCCACTGCACCTGGCGCTATCTTTTATTTTTAATATTTTATCCATGCATGTATATTGCATGGCTTAAATATGATTGTAAAGTGTTTTAAAAGAAGACTACAGATTAAATTATTTCAATGATCAGTAAGTTGTGTTTTAAGGTGCAATAAAAGTTTTTATGTGAGATTGGGTAGAACAAATCACCTCTCATTAGTGGCCAGTAAGAACCTAACCCTGAAACTTGAGAGAGCAAGTTCTACACTCTCTAGACTCACTCATGATATTATCCTGTGACCTTTATCTTTAATTAAACAATACATTTTATCCTTTGCCATGGTACTATGTTTTATCCAGCCACATTGGCTCCACCAGTATCTACACATTAGACTACACCTAGAGAGAAATGGTTCTAGAACTCCAAGAAGTAGGTGAAATGTAGTAGTCACCTGGAGAGGTCTTCCTTTGTAGTACTTTAAGAAAAGACAAGGTCACGTGCAGTGGCTCACCCGTGTATTCCCAGCACTTTGAGAGGCTGAGGTGGGTGGATCACTTGAGGCCAGGAGTTTGAGACCGGCCTGGCCAACATGGTGAAACCCCTTCTCTACTAAAAAATACAGAAATTAGCCAGACATGGTGGTGCATACCTGTATCCCCAGCTACTCACGAGGCTGAGGCAAGCGAATTACTTGAACCCGGGAGGTGGAAGTTGCAGTGAGTTGAGATCACCGCACTGCACTCCAGCCTGGGCGACCCAGCGAGACATCTCTGTCTATCCCCACTCTTTTCTCCAGGAATCATTGAAGTTAATGCTTAATAACATTCCCATACTTCAGCCCTTCCAATACCTTTGGGGGTATTCTTTTAGGACCTACAAGAATAGGTTCTGTGATAAGCAGTGCTATGGCCCAAGAGGATTTCACACTGGGAATTTGAGGAACTATTATGCCTGCAATTATATTATCATAAACGGCAAACAATGGCTCATACCTATAATCCCAGCATTTTGGGAGGCCGAGAAGGGTGGATTGCCTGAGCTCAGGAGTTCAAGACCAGCCTGGCCAACATGGTGATACCCCGTCTCTATTAAAAATACAAAAATTAGCTGGGCATGGTGGTGCATGCCTGTAGTCCCAGCTACTAGGGAGGCTGAGGCAGGAGAATTGCTTGAACCCAAGAGGCAGAGGTTGCAGGTGAGCCGAGATCGAGCCACTGTATTTCAACCTGGGTGACCAAGTGAGACTCCTCTGTCTCAAAGAAAGAAAAAAAAGCAAACAAGAATTTACATATGTAATTAAAGGTACTAATCAGATGTCCTAAGAAAAAAAGAGATTATTCTGAATTATTGCTGAGGCACTAATGATCACGTGATCTCTTAAAAGCAGAGAACATTCTTTGGCTTGTAGAAGACAAAGGTAGAAGGAGAAGATTAATCCAGAGAGATTCAAAGCATGAGAAGGATTTGATGCTCTGTTGGGTCAAAGCATGAGAAGGATTCGAAGGTAGAGGGATGCTGGACCTCACTTCAACAATCACAAGGAATTGAAATCTGCCAATAACGTGTGAGAGAGCTTGAAAGTGTGTACTTCCCTAAAAGCCTCCAGACAAGTACCTAAATGACAGACACTTTAATTTTGGCCCTGTGAGATTTCAAGCAAAGAAACCAGCTTAGCCACACTCTGCCTGAATTTCTGACCTATGGAAAGTGTGAGGTAAAAAATCTGCGTTGTTTAAACTGCTAAATTTGTGGTAATATAACAGCATTAGGAAACTAATACAGGTTTTGCCATTGCCATTTAACCTACAGAAAATTGAGGCTCAGGGAAGTTAAATATATTACACACAAATGTATCTTGCAATGTTGGTCTAGTATCACGGATCACATCCAGATCTGCTGACACCCACATTTGAATTCTTGTGATCATAGCAGTAGTTCTCAAACTTTAGCATAGATCAGAATCCCCTGGATGGCTTTTGAATGTGCAGATAGATTTCTGGCTGTCATCTCCACAGTTTCTGATTCAGTATGTCTTGAGTATAGCTAAATACTTCACATTTCTGTATTCCCAGATGCTGCTGCTACTACATCTCTGAAAATCTCACTTTCAGAACCACTAGTTTGCAGGATGTGACTGTTCTTAATTGCATTGTTATTCTTCTTTGGAAAAGGCTTATTGTCTGTAGTGTAGGGGACATGAGAGTAATATTGTGATGCCTTGAGCCCACTTGCTCATTCGTGCTTAAGAAATGGAAGCAAAACCTATGCAGCATCTGCCTAAACTGCTTTTAAGAGAAAGTTCGATGAAAATCATTTGTTCTATCTTGTGGCAAAAATGTTAGCCACACACCCACCTGTATTAGATTTCACTCAAACTTAGCAAACAAAGATTTTCTGTTCGTCTCATCTGGTGTTTTTAAACCTTTAGCACATATTGAGTCCCTATTGTCAAGAACTTAGGAATTAAAAAGTCAATGGACAAACAACAGAAAATCTATGTTTCGGAAATTGCCCAAGAAAAGCAGTTTCAACAAGGCAGCCATGTCCTATAGGATATGGGAATAAACAAATTGTTTTACAGAAAAGGAAAACTGGAGTTGGGTATGTCTTAAGGCAGAAAAAATATTTTCATTTTTTAGGTAAGGAATGTAAAACAAATGATGCTTTATATTTCACGAAAAAGGTGCCCCCTTGACTAAGTTCTTTTTAATAAGATGAATTTTTATTTTTTAACCAATTTATTGAGGTATAGTTTACTTACCATAAAGTACACTAATTTCAAGTGTATAATTTGAGGATTTGGGAGCATATTTACTGAGTTGTAGTCTGCAATCAGTATAACCCAGTTTTAGATTTGAATCATCTCAACAAAGTCCCTTATACTGGTTTATTGATAGTCTTCATTCTCATCTATAGTCCCTAAAAACCAATAATTTACTTTCTGTCTCTATAGATTTGCCTTTTGTGGATATTTCATATAAGTGGAATTATATTATATGTGCTTCTTTTGGTCTGGCTTCTTTCCCAGAGCACAGTGTTTTCATGGTTCATCCATGTTGCAGCATCTAGCAGCATTTTATTCTTTTTTTTCTTTTATTATTTCTGATGAGTATGCCCAGTTGATTTTTTAAAATATAATACGTGAGCCAGGTACAGTGGCTCACGTGTGTAATCCTAGCACTTTGGGAGGCTGAGGCAGGCAGATCACCTGAGTCAGGAGTTTGACACCAGCCTGACTAACATGGTGAAACCATGTCTCTAGTAAAAATACAAAAAATTAGCCGGTGTGGTGGCACGCACCCGTAATTCCAGCTACTTGGGAGGCTGAGGCAGGAGAATTGCTTGAACCTGGGCAAGGGAGGTTGCAATGAACTGAGATCACGCCACTGCACTCCAGCCTGGGTGACAGAGTGAGACTCTTTCTTAAAAAAAAAAAAAAA
>NC_045450.1:44848084-44859459 GCF_002776525.5 Piliocolobus tephrosceles
TTTTTTTTTTTTTTTTTTTGGAAGCAGAGTCTTGCTCTGTCACCCAGGCTGGAGTGCAGTGACACAATCTCTGTTCACTGCAACCTCTGCCTTCCAGGCTCAAGCAGTTGTCCCACCTAAGCCTCCCAAGTAGCTAGGACTACAAGCACATGTCGCCATGCCTGACTAATTTTTGGTATTTTAGTAGAGAAAGGGTTTCGCCATGTTGCCCAGGCTGGTCTCGAACTCCTGAGCTCGTCTCTACTTCCCTCCCTTTTTTTGATGTTTACCGCACTTGCAATTATTTGTTTAAAATCTGTACCTCGGTATTAGTGTCAGTTTTCTGGTTGCGATATTCTACCGTAGTTTTGTAAAATGTTACTATTGGCATGAACTGGGAAAAGTATACACAGAATCCCTTGTACTATTTTTTACAACTGTATGTATAGGCAAAGATTTCTCATTAAAAATTTCAGTTGAAAACAAAGAAACAAAACCTGTAATCCCTACTATTTAGACATGGTGAGTCAGGGACTGCATGAGTCTTGCTCATTGTTATAGCTTTTCTGTTTGGCCTGGCACCTCGCAAAAGTTGTAGCTGAATTAAAGTTTGTAGAACAAAATAAATCCATAAATACCGGTATCCAAGAGCACATAGCTAGTTAGTGCCAGAGGTGATTCAACTGAGATCTGGTTCCAATGATCTTGTTCTTTTGCTATAATTCCCTTTCTAGGCATAGATTTTTTTTTTTAAAAAAATCATTCATTCATTTATTTTTCACAAATATGTACCAGATTCTCTAATTGGCCTATGGTGTATTGGTAAACAGGATAGAGATTGGATTTATAGGGATTTATAATCCGATTGGAGAACCACAACAAACGTATTATATGCTGCTAAGACACTGATACAAACTGAAATTAGTGCGGTGAGGAGAAGAAGACAGAGTAAATGAAATTGAGTATCAGAGGAACTGACCTGGACTGGGAGGTGAGGAAAAGACTCCTGGAGAGTGAGACAACTTAAGTTAGCTCCGAATACTGAGTAGGACTTAGCTTTCAAGACAGAAGGAATATGGCCAGTGCAGTGGCTCAGACCTGTAATCCCAGCACTTTGGAAGGCTGAGATCACCTGAGGTCAGGAGTTCGAGACCAGCCTGGGGGACATGGTGAAACCCCGTCTCTACTTTAAAAAAAAAAAAAATTAGCTGAACATGATGGCCAGTGCTTGTAATCCCAGCTACTTGTGAGGCTGAGGCAGGAGAATCGCTTAAACCTGGGAGATGGAGTTTGCAGTGAGCTGAGATCGCGCCATTGCACTCCATCCTGGGCAACAGAGCCAGACTCTGTCTCAAAAAAAAAAAAAAAAAAAAAAAAACACAGGAATAGCATGTGCAAGGACCTTCTGACAGAAGGAAACAAAGTACATCCAAGAAACGGAAAGAAAGCCACTGGGGCTGCTACACAAATGGAAAGAGGAGATGACTGCTAGATTATAGCAGGACCTCAGGAGCTCTGCTAATTAAGAATCTGGTCTTTAGACTGAGAACTATGAAGCAATGACTGTTTAAAAACGATGAGGCCGGGCGCCGTGGCTCACGCCAGTAATCCCAGCACTTCGGGAGGCTGAGGCGTGTGGATCACCTGAGGTTAAGAGTTCAAGACCAGCCATGGCCAACATGGAGAAACCCCGTGTCAACTAAATAAAAAAGCTGGCCGGGTATGTTGGCACGTGCCTGTAGTCCCAGCTACTCAGGAGGCAGAGGCAGGAGAATCACTTGAACCCAGGAGGCAGAGGTTGCAGTGAGCGGAGATCATGCCACTGCATCCCAGCCTGGGAGACAGAGTGAGACTCCATCTCAAAAAAAAAAGAAAAAAGGCCAGGCGCAGTAGTTCACGCCTGTAATCCTAGCAATTCGGGGGTCCAAGGCAGGTGGATCACCTGAGGACAGGAAGTTGAGACCAGCCTGACCAACATGGAGAAAGCCCACCTCTACTAAAAATACAAAATTAGCTGGTGTGGTAGTGCATGCCTGTAATCCCAGCTACTCAGGAGGCTGAGGCAGGAGAATTGCTTGAACCTGGGAAGCAGAGGTTGCCGTGAGCTGAGATCATGCCATTGCACTCCAGCCTGGGCAGCAAGAGAGAGAAATTCCATCTCAAAAAGAAAAAAAAAAAAAAAAAAAAAAAAAACAAGAAACAAACAAAAAACAACGATGAAGGCTTCATACTGTGTTATTCCAATGACATGTTATTCTGGAAAAGGCAAAATTAAATCATGATGGCAGTAACACATCAGTGGTTACCAAGGGTTAGAGGAGACTGAGGGATGAATAGGTGGAGCACAGGGGATTTTTAGAGCGAAGAAACTACTTGGTATGATGCTCTAATGGTGGACTCATCATTATACACTTCTCAAAACCCATAGAAGATGCAGCAGCAAGAGTGAATCCTTATATGAACTATGGACTTTGGGTGGTAATGATGTGTCGATGTAAGTTAATCAGTTGTAACAAATGAACCACTCTGTTGGGATGTTGATAGCGGAGGAGGCTGTACAAGTGATGGAGAGGGGATATATGGGAATTTCCTGAACTTCCCACTTGATTTTGCTGTGCACCTAAAACTGTCCTAAAAAATAAAGTCTATTAAAAGGACAATACAATATGATGAAGAATGTTTTACATACTTAGTTTTATATTTGGAGAGGGTCACTGTGGCTTCTGTAGATAATGTATTGGGATGGAAGAGTAAGGGTGAATGCAGGAATGTATTTACATGCAATTGCAGTAGTTCAGGTCAGCTTGATAATGATGGCTTTGATGAACCAGTGGTTCTCAACCATAGAATCTGGTTTATATTCAGATTTTCATGCTAACTGAAGGTTATCTCAAAGTCACTCTGTTGGGTGATGTGTTCTTGGCTCAGTTCTTCTCAGAATGGGGCTTCTAAGTCTCATCTGGTCCCAGTTGTTCCAATTTTGCCTTCTGGATCTGCCACAGTGACATCTAATGCCATCTATTCGGAAAGCATAGCTTTTCAAACCAGGCAGACCTAAGTTCAAATTACATTTCCACCTCTAACTAGCTTTGTAGCATGAGCTAGTTAATTAATTTCTCTGGACCTCAGATTTCTCAGGGATACTAAGATTTAAGTCATGACTTTACTGTAAATCAAGATCGAATAAAAATGTATACAGCACAGTGTCTTATCTCAAAGTTTGTTACCAAATATTGGTTGAATTTTAAAATAATAACAACAGCTGGTAAAACAGGTATACTATATATGACTCCAATTTTGCCTGTACTCTTCCTAAGATCTTTTGGTATCAGAGTACTGCCTAGAAAAAAACTTGAAGGTGAATAAATATGTATTAAAGCTAAAGAACAGAATTTTTAAATTAAGTATGCATTTTCGAGCAGAGAAACAATATATTTCAAAATGCCCATTTTAATCCTCATTAATAGGCTCATAATAGACATTTTAGGAGGAGGTAATGTGGAAGAAAATCTCACCATAGGTATATTCATCATAACAATTAGATCTGAAGATTCAGTTCACGTCTCTAATTATAAATGAATGCCACACATTAAACAAAGACACTGTGGAGTTCACACTTCCTTAATTATAGGTTCATGGGGATGCTAGGTTTGACCATGTGAGTTTCATTTTCATTGCTATGTGCTGACATTCTCCTGTAACCTCACCATAGGTAAGTTTTCTTCCTAGTCATGTACTTTGTGACAGGTTAGCAACAATTCCAACTTCATGCTCCATTTTCTCTGCCTACTGAGGCAATTTGCTATCCATGCACTTTGTTATTTCCTCTGCTTTGTGACTTCGACCTGCAAGGTGTTTCATGATGGGAACTGCACTTTGAATACCAACACTTCAATTGCTCTCCCAGCTGAATACTATCTATGCCACTTTAAAAGGAGGATTTTAATATATAGGTCACCCTCTTACATTAAATAGCTGGTCAAGACTGTAGGCTGAGTTGTTTAAAAAATGTATCCCATTGTACTTCCCAGGCTTTTGGCATTTTACCATTATCATACTCAAGGTCTCTGTGATCTGACCTCTGCTCACCTCTCTCTGCCCACCTCTCAACGCTCATCTCCTGCCACTGCCTTGATATTGGTGATGGGGGATAGTAAACTGTGTAATATGCCCTAAATTCTCTATGCCATTTTGCTGCTCTGTTCCCTTTGCAGAGGTCATTTTTTTTTCTGCCTGTAAGAATCAGCTCTTTCCCTATTGTCTACTTGCTTAGCAACTTCTCTTCTTCCAAGATTCCATCTGAGTATCTCCTCCACTGGGTGGCCTTCATGATTCTTTTCTTTGCACCTCTTCACTCTCAGCTGCAATCAAGTTCTCTTTCTATTCCTCTGGCTGTCTGGGCATCACTCTATCATACAATGCACTGCATTGAATTGAAACTATTGGTTTATAAATGCCTTTCTTCATCTGGACAATGAATTATTGAGTCCAACTCTAATGCATACCTGCATCTCCAACACCTCTGTCTAATGCATACCTATGTCTCCAATACATCTAAGAGAGAGGGGTCTCCTCTGACCAGAGCATTAAAGATCAACTGCAGCTCTTCCCTTGAGCATAGGTGTTTGCTTTACTTATAATAGTGCCCAGCTATCCATAGAGCATAGTCAAGATATTAAATGCTTATTAAAATGATTAATGTGTTAGAATAAAGCAAAGGAAGCAATGTCACTAATCATTTATTTTACCCTGTTGCAGGTACTATGTTATGTGTTGAGCACACAAAATCATCTAGTGTAAGCCTTGCCTCTAGATACCTAAAATCTAGAGGAAGAGAGAGATATATAAATTGACCATCATAATTCTGTAATGTAGGCAAGTGATATGGTTTGGATGTGTGTCCCCACCAAATCTTATGTCAAATTGTAATCCCCAGTGTTGGAGGTGGGGTCTGGTGGGAGGTAATTGGATCATGGAAGTGGATTTCTCATGAATGCTTTAGCACCATCCTCCTTGGTACTGTCCTGGTGATAGTGAGTGAGTTCTCACGGGATCTGGTCATTTAAAAGTGTGTGGCACCTCGCCCTCTCACTCTCTCTTGCTCTTGCTCTGCCATGTGAGACATTTCACTCCCACTTTGACTGCTACCATGATTAGAAGCTTCTGGAGACCTCCCCAAAAGCAGAAGTTACCATGTTTCCTGTACAGCCTGCAGAACCGTGTGCCAGTTAAACCTCTTTTCTTTATATATCACCCGGTCTCAGGTATTTCTTTATAGCAACGTGAGAACAAACTAATATAGTAAGTATAGGCTATAAGTGAGGCCTGAGAAAGACATCTAAATCAGATTACTGCCAGATCAAGAAAGGTACCCTAGGGGGAAAGAAATAAGCACTGAATTTTTATTGTCATTACTATTAATTTCATTTAAATAACATTAAATAATTGTTTTTCTTTACTGACATATTGATTATCTACCATAAAACAACTTCTTTACATGCATCGTCTTATCTCTCACAATGTTAGGAAGTGAGTACTGTTATTGTTATTTTATAGAGGGGATGCGAAGGCACAGGGAAGTTATGAACCTGTCCCTAGGTCACACTGCTAAAAAGTGATAGAACTAGCATTAGAACATGGGTCTTTTGTGATGCCAAAGGCACTTCTCGAATTATCCTGCTACAAAGATGTCCCTCCCTCTGATGGAATAAATTGAGCAGGGAAAGAAGAAAGAGATGGATATATTAAAACTGAGGGAATCGTTTTGGAGGTGAAGGAGCATGCTGTATTTTTGGAAACTGTAAGTTTAGGGCTTTAAGTTCAGATGTGCAAGAGAGTACAGATCCCAAAAGAAGCGAAAGAAGAAAAATAAATTAGGTATATTCTCAATTCCTGCCCTTTCCAATCTCTCTACTCCCAAGGGGCAGCCCTTCCTTTCCCAAGGGTAGCAAAATGTAGTGGACAGTGCTGAAGAAAATAACTATTGGCTTTCTTATCTAGGAAGTGCCACATTGTTTAGAAGTACTGGAGAATGACAAAGTACCTGAACCCTTCTTCTTCCTCCTTTGCTGAGGCTAAAAGAAAAGAATAAATAACAGCTGAAAGAAAAGATCAATGAAGGCCTTGCCTGCAGTAACAGATAGAAAGTACCTGGCAAAGGGAAACCATAAATGCTATAGAACCTCATTCTTCATCCTTGAACTGAAGGTCTCCTCTGGCTGGACCATTAAAGATCAACTGCAGTTCTTCCCTTGAGCATAGGTGTTTGCTTTACTTATATTAGTGCCCAGCTATCCAGGGTGGCATTGAAAACCTGTCTGCAAATACGGTGGAGGTTTCTTGATGGCTAATCCATAAAGTTTGCAAAAGTTACATTTATCTATCAAGACTCATGCGGGTGATATTATACACAGTAGGGCATTTACTCACTCCTTCTTCCATTAGTAATAACATCTAATATAGCAAGTTGGCAGGGACCAACATGCTCAGGACACCCATCCAGTTGTTTTCCTGCCTTTCACTAGTGATGGATGGAAGTGATTGAGTTTTTCATCCTGAGCTGCTGAGCTCCTTTAGATTGTGCTGTGAGATGACAGGGCTACTACTAGAGCTATTTCTTGAGCATGATGAAGTGACATAGTTTTAAGCTGGGTCCAGGAGTGCCTTAGGAATTTGGAAGAGCCGTCTGGGGTCCATCGTGGATAAGCTGGGTAGATGGAGGCTATGCACTGGAGAATTCTCACATTTTCAGTTTGTAATCCTACATATGCTTTTCAAAATAGAGAATGATCTGTTCAAGTAAAAGAACTAAAAATCTCCTAGTGAGTACAGACAGATGACTTTGGAGACCAAGGACTTCTGTTAAAAAATTTGCACAACCATTAACAGGACTGGTCCTGAATCTAAGTTGCTTCTCTTCCTTTGAATTTTATTAGCATTATCTCTAAAATAACCATGACAATGCAACATGTTCTCAAGTTTGGAGGAGTCTTAGGATGGTCAAAAGAGAGCTCATAAATAAAAGCACCATATTAAATGTATGCTGCTGAGGAGCTGTTAGTAGAGCTAGTTACTACTTCTAAATACTCCAGTTTCTATGCAAAGGTTATCATATTTGATCTCTTTTGATTGACCCAGCCATCCTATGAGATAGGTAAATTAGTAAAGACAGTTTACTCTGCCTTGTCTTGATTTTCTTAACTGTGAGTCATCACAGCGTATGTAGCAGAAGTCAAAGACAAGGGTTTATGTGCAAATTATTTATTTATTTATTTATTTATTTATTTATTTATTTATTTAGGACTGAACTGACATTTTATTTTATTTATTTATTTTTTTTATTATACTTTAAGTTCTAGGGTACATGTGCATAACGTGCAGGTTTGTTACATATGTATACATGTGCCATGTTGGTGTGCTGCACCCATCAACTCGTCAGCACCCATCAATTCATCATTTATATCAGGTATAACTCCCCAGTGCAATCCCTCCCCCCTCCCCCCTCCCCATGATAGGCCCCAGTGTGTGATGTTCCCCTTCCCGAGTCCAAGTGAGCTCATTGTTCAGTTCCCACCTATGAGTGAGAACATGCGGTGTTTGGTTTTCTCTTCTTGTGATAGTTTGCTAAGAATGATGGTTTCCAGCTGCATCCATGTCCCTACAAAGGAAAGGAATTGTTCCCAAAGGAAATCAGTAAGAAACTAGAAGAAATGGGCTAGGGAAAGGCGGGAGCTAAGCAGGGGAATGATTTCAGACAAAATCCTGAAAAATGTAGCTTCATCCTACAGACATAAATGAGACCTTAGAGTTGTCCTATCTGAGGAAGCTGGTATTTTCATATTTTGATTTCCATCGGTCTTTGGTTAAAAGTACCTACTCCTTCTGCCCATACATTTACATTTCAGAGATGGCAATTATTTTTGAATGAATGAGTAAATATTTATTGAACATTGTTTATGGTGCAGATGCTGTTCCGGGTCCAAGAGATACAGGGGTGAAAATGACAGGCTTCCTCATGGGACATATTAACAACCAATAAACAGATACATCTTTGTTTTCAGGAAATAATAAGTGATGTGAGTTGAAAAGAGGATAAAAGGAAAGAAAAATACAAGTGTTAGGGAGAGGGTGATATTTGAGGTATGTCAGTTACCCCCCCTTCCTGTCTAGACTTATGACAGATATTCATACCTCCACATCCATTAAGACAAGTTGAAGTCTACAAGTCTCACTTTTGGGGTTCTTATAGAATGATTCTTGCAATTAGTGCTATATTAGACAAGACGGTGTAAGAAGAGTTTGCTTTTGATTTTCTTTTCAAAAGAAAATAGATATATTATGTTTTATTCCTTAGTTTTATCCAGGACCAGTCCTGAACCTATTTTACCTTTGTTTCATTCCCAAATTTTCCCCTGCTCTGCTGGGCACAGCAGATGAGCCGAACCTTGAATGCTGTAAGGATCCTGCATCAGATAGATTCTGGTTGGTTCAACCAGAGAGACAGGGTGACTGCAGGGCTAGAAGAAGGGAGAAATAAGTAGTTTTCCCTAGTCTTCTGCTTCAGAAAACAACTCTAGCAGCAGCTGTACCTCCTCTGCATCTCCAGATCCCCCTAGAATGAACTGTGGTTCCAGTGTGCATCATGGGACCCAAGCTGTGGGCTTTGCTGATTCCACTTCTTCCTTCCTTTGTCTCTCCAGCCTATGGAATGATGGTAGTGGTTTCTTGTTGCTGATATCTGGACTGTCTCATTTTCCTTTGTTGGCTTATCTCTTCCACCACCTATGAAACAAATTGTCTATACTGAATCTCCTCTTTTTTCCTGGTTTGACCCTTACTATGGTAGACAATGTTGGGACTCAGAAAACAACACCCCCAAAATGAAGTCCTCAGTAGTAGCCTCAGGAGCAACAATTTCTCTCTGCCCTCCTCCTTTCCTCTTTCAGTCCTATTTTCACCCAAAGCTACCCATAAAAACTAGAATCCTTCCAAGGTAGCTAATAGAAACCAGAACCTCTTTTTCCCAAAGCCAGTCAAAAAGCCTAAAAACATTATTCTAACTTTTCTCCACTTTTCTCTGTAGAAACTGGCCATAAGGAAATTATCTGACCTATACCTTGTTTGACTGAGGTCATAAGAACCCCTATTCAAGAGAGGGTCCTGCCCCATATGCAGAAGAAAGAAATGCATGCTCAGAGAGGTCAAGAAGAGGCTAGACAGGCCGACCTCACTGGGTTTCCCCTGTCAGTCTATTAACATTAGATCAGACTCTTTTTGTCCGATTATATTTCTTCACAGCTGTCCATACTTTATTGAACCTAAGCATTAAAACAGGCAATTTTCCCTGTATGTTTGAGTTTTCATTCTGAAGGTTCTCGTGCATATGCCCTAAATAAATTTGTATCCCTTTTCTCCAATTAGACTGTCTTTTGTGAGTTGACTTTTCAGTGAACCTTCACACGGCAAAGGGGTAATTTTTCTATGGCCCCTACACCAGAGTCCCGAGGGACACCAATGAGCCTCACGTCCTTGTGCAGTCTCCTCCCACATGGAAATATGGCTGGCCTGTATGTCCAAGAGAAGTAATGAGTGTCATTTCTGAAGCCAGGTCCAAATAGTAATTGTGATTCCAACCTTTGTCTCTCTCTTAGATTACCTTCTCTGGGGAAAGACAGTTGTGGTGTCATAAGGACACTCAAACAGAATGTAGAGAGTCCAATGTGGGAAGAAACTGAATTAACTTGCTAAAAAACAGCCCCAAATTGCCATCCATGTGAGTGAGCTACCTTGGAAGCAGATCTTCCCATCCTAGTCAAGCATTCGGAGACTGAAGCTCCAGCCAACATCCAGAGTGCCACGTCATGAGAGACCTTGAACCACTTTTAAGCTCCCAACCCATTGAAACTGTGATAAATGATTATTTTGCTTTACATCTTTTTGTTTTGGGGTATTACATAGCAATAGGTAACTAATGATCTTACTAATTAGTGCCCTAAAAATATAGACTTAAGGATGTCAGAGAAGTAGACAAACATCAGTGGAAAATATAAAATATTTCAAATGTGTCCTTGTCACCAAATTTCCCAAGTCTGTCCACAGAAAAGAAATTCCATACTGGACAAGAGTATGACTGTAGATTTAAAAGGACTTAAATTTAAGTCTCTGCTTTATCTCTTGTCAGCTTTGCTTCCAAGGAAGTTTATTAACTTCTCAAACATTTAATCTTTACTATTATAAAATGGGAAAAATAATGAAATTCTCATAATCACTCCAGGAGTTAGGTTCTATGTGATGGAGGAAAAAACAAACAAACTTTGCACAATACAAGTGCATAATAAATATTCACCATTACTTTTGGTTTTGTTATATTCTGAGTCTTCTGTGTGAACCTGAATCTCAGTGTCTACATGTGTAAAATAAGAACCATAATACCTACCTTTCTGAGTAGATATTGGGTTTGATTTCCAAATTCGTGGTAGTAAGGAAGGGGTCATCTCCAGTCTTTGCTGAGTAAGGCTATTCCTCAGTGTGTGGAACAGATGAACAAAAGTGAACAGAGAATTTCATGCATCAATTTCATGAATTTTCCAGATAAACAAAGATGGATACAGAGAATGATTTGGGGATATCCTAGCATGAAATCATCCTCAACCTGGTGAAAACCTCAAATCATCTAACTCTTGCAAGCAACCTCAGCAAAACTTTGTAAGGTGGAATCCTGACCAAAACTTTATAAGGTAGAGCTCTCCCCAAAACTGTATAAAGTAGAATTCTCACATAAACTTTTATTAAATTCATGATATTATATGCATATTGTAGAAGTTGAATTTGAGGTTCAGTTTAAACAAATTATGAAAGATTGCACAGCTAAGAAGAGTGGAACCAGATTTGAAGCTTTGCTATGTATTTCATACCACAAAACTTCCCACACAGATGAATATTCCAGAATTAGTTTAATTCAGTATTTTAAGAGCTCAGGCATTTAAAATTAATATTGCTATCTTTTTTTTCTAGTAAATACACAAATCTATAATCAAATAAATGAAAATGCTCCTACCTTGGAATTCTTTGTTTTGATTTGTTTTACTGTTCACCAAAAAACAAAAGACTTGATAAAGATTTCTCAACATTAGCTTAGCCATTCCCAATTTTGTGGTAATGACTCTTCCTTCCTCTCCTCCCTCCCTCCCTCTCTCCCTTTCTCTCTTTCTTTCTTTCTTTCTTTTTCTTTCTTTCTTTCCTTTTCTTTCTTTCTCTCTCTCTCTTTCTTTCTTTCTTCCCTCCTGCCTTCCTTCCCTCCTTCCTTCCTTCCTTTCTCTCTTTCTTTCTTAATTTCCTTCCTTCTTTTCTTTCTTCTTTCTTTCTTTCTTTCTTTCTTTCTTTCTTTCTTTCTTTCT
>NC_045450.1:44859469-44900382 GCF_002776525.5 Piliocolobus tephrosceles
TTCTTTCTTTCTTTCTTTCTTTCTTTCTTTCTTTCTTTCTTTCTTTCTTTCCTTCCTTCCTTCCTTCCTCCCCTCCCCTTCCTTCCTTTCTCTCCTCTCCTTCCTTCCTTCCTTCTTTCTTTCTCTTTCTTTCTCTCTCTTTCTTCTTTCTCTTTTTCATTCTCTTTTCTTAATTTTTTTTCCTTCTCTATGTGAATACTGAGTATTTTATGAGTCTGCAAAGTATCTGATAAAAGCTGAACTCCTGAAGAATCTGATGCTGCGATTGAGAGAGAAACATACAACTACAGGTGAATGTAAGACTGCAGGATACTAACAATAATGTAAAGTCTGGAGTCAGACTGAGGGAAGTCTGAACACTGCCACCTCCACTCACTAGTTGTGTGACTCTGATCAAGTTCTCTAAAATTACAGTTAACAATAGTGCCTACCCATAAGATTGTTGAGTAGATTAAATTATATAATCCATGCAAAAAGTACAGTATTGAGGTACGAAATAGCTTGTAATAGCTAACATGTATAACATTTTTCTAAGTAATATAATAGTGGTATGCAGAATCATTACCTTTCTTTCTTTTAGAGAAGTTTTGGAAATAACTGGGTTGCTCTTCCTGAGTAATAAAACCAAGGACTAAAACTGGAGCAGCAAAGCAGTGGATTCATTACAATAATAGCATGGCTTTCCTGAAACTCTAGGCAGGGAACCCTAAATTGTGCTCAGTGCTAACTGCATATATTACTGGAATTACATTACAATTAGGTTGACACTGTAGCTAATGTCTCCAGTCACTGTGCTGGGTACTGAGTCACTTCCAGCTCTTGACTGATCTCCGTGGTGGCCTACACTGGCTCAGTGGAATAGGAAAATCACACTTTAGGGACTTAGAAAGTGTGTGTGACCGCCAGAAATCAAATCGCCAGTTGATTGCAATATTTGCTTTTTAAAAAGATTGTTTAACCGGGCTTTGTTTTGTTTTTTTCCCAAGACTGCCTTTCAAGAAACTGTTGTTACAGTTGGGAGAAGGCAGGCCATATTTACAGTATCAGGTGTAAGTCAGCTTCATTTGGAATAAATAGAAGCTATTCACTTGTATTGGAAGAAAGCATAAGATATTGGTCCCTAGAAAGAGTCTCTACACTAGGACCTAGTTTTACACTATTAAAATAAAGTACACTATTAAAATCAAGTCCGAATTAACTCCCCCACCTCCGGGATTGATTGCAGGGCAGTTCATTTAACAATGTTCTAAAGTGATTTTCTTTAAATGATGCTGATTAGATAAAAAGTCAGATGTTTGAGCCAAAGCTTTCCTTGATCTGAACCATCGCTAATGTTAAAGGCTTCCCTGCTATTGAGTCAATTCTTACATTCCGTTTTGCAACGAAACTAACCAACGTGCCAAAATGTTTTGAATTTAACTTTTTTGCAGCTTTGCCTTTTTTCTTCATTGTTCCCCTTGCATCCAGAGTCGGCCATTTGCTCCCACCCCCAGCCCTTGTGCTAGGGTTGTATCTAATGGCAAACATGTCAGCTTCCTTCAGTTTCCTTCCCCAGCACTTCCTCTTTGCCTGACCTTTTAATGATAGAACTCCTCAGGGCTCAATTTTAGCTCTTTTAATTCTATCCTCCTTGCCTAGATAATTTCATCCGTTCTTTAAGTTAAATTACTATCTATATGCTGATGACTCAAAAATGTATGTCTCTAGCCCAGACACCTCTTCCAGCTGTAGAGTCTTACATCCACCTCCTAGCTTGACAGAAGCATCTGAGTATTTTCCAGATATTTAAAACTCAGTGTGTCACAAATGGAACTCCTGGCACATCCCACACTCCAAATGGAATGTCTGCAAGTGGTTCTTCAGTCAGCAAAAGGCACTTTCTCTCACCTAAGGTCTCACCCCGGAAATTTGAAGGCTTTCTTTGACATCTTTTTTTCCCCTCACCATTATATTGTATGTATTTTTTTTTTTTTTTTTTTTTTTTGATGGAGTCTCACTCTGTCGCCGAGGCTGGAGTGCAATAGTGCAATCTTGGCTCACTACTGCAACCTCTGCCTCCTGGGTTCAACAGATTCTCCTGCTTCAGCCTACTGAATAGCTGGGATTACAGGTGCGCATGACCATGCCTGACTAATTTTTGTATTTTCAGTAGAGACGGGGTTTCACCATATTGGTCAGGCTGGTTTCGAATTCCTGACCTTGTGATCTGCCTGCCTCAGCCTCCCAAAGTGCTAGGATTAAAGGTGTGAGCCACCGCACCCAGCCTGGATCTAATTTTTATCGATGCAACACCCAACACCCTTCTCAATCTTCACCTCATCTCTTTACTTCCATTGATACCACTTTAGTCAAATTGACAACTGTATCTTGTTTTAAACATTTAATTATTCTAATTTTCTCCATTTCAATTTATTTTTCTCTTTTCAGTTTATTCTCAACTGAATGGGGAATGCATTTATGATCATACCAACCTCTGAAATAAAACCATTTAATGATTTTACAATGCCTTTAAAGTATGGTCTAAAATCCAAGGCAGGTCTACAAAGCTCTATGTCATCAAACACCTGCCAGCTTCTCTGGCCACATCTGACACTTTTCTTTCACACTTTTATGCTGAATTCCTGGAACATGATATTATCCCAACTTGCAATCCTCCTTTCTATGTTCTTTTCTCTCTGTGTGGGGTACTCTTTCCCCCATTTTTGTTGTCTAAGGTTGTTTAGTCCTTGGTTTGCCTTGAATGTTACTTCTGCAAAAAAACATTCTCTAAACCCTGAACCAAATCGGGACCCCTTATTTACATTCTCAGAGGATCTTGTGCTCTTCTTCAGAAGGCTATACTTTTAAGGTCGGGCGCAGTGTCTCATGCCTGTAATCCCAGCATTTTGGGAGGCCAAAGAGGGCGGATCACCTGAGGACAGGAGTTGGAGACCAGTCTGGCCAATATGGTGAAACCCTGTCTCTACTAAAAATACAAAAATTAGCAGGATGTCGTGGCACGCACCTGTAATCCCAGCTACTCAGGAGGCTGAGGCAAAAGAATCACTTGAACCTGGAAGGTGGAAGTTGCAATGAGCCAGGATTGCACCATTGCACTCCAGCCTGGGAGACAGAGCAAAGCTCTGTTTCAAAAAAATAATTACTATACTTTTATAAACAGATTCTTTATAATAATTGTATCAAAGTCAGCCTTGCCTAATAGGCTCTGAAGTCTAAAAAACTCAGAGCTTTTCCTAATCTGCTGACCATTCTATCCTCCATACCTAGGGCAATGCCAGACCAACTGTCAGCACATAATACATTTTTGTCACCTTTTTTTGTTTTTTGATTATACTTTAAGTTCTAGGGTACATGTGCACAACGTGCAGGTTTGTTACATATGTATACATGTGCCATGTTGGTGTGCTGCACCCATCAACTCATCATTTACATTAGGTATATCTCCTAATGCTATCCCTTCCCCCGCCTCCCCACAATAGGATCTGGTGTGTGATGATCCCCTTCCTGTGTCCAAGTGATCTCATTGCTCAATTCCCACCTATGAGTGAGAACATGCAGTGTTTGGTTTTCTGTTCTTGCGATAGTTTGCTGAGAATGATGGTTTCCAGCTGCATCCATGTCCCTACAAAGGACACAAACTCATCCTTTTTTATGGCTGCATAGTATTCCATGGTGTATATGTGCCACATTTTCTTAATCCAGTCTGTCACTGATAGACATTTGGGTTGATTCCAAGTCTTTGCTATTGTGAATAGTGCTGCAATAAACATACGTGTGCATGTGTCTTTATAGCAGCATGACTTATAATCCTTTGGGTATATCCCCAGTAATGGGATGGCTGGGTCAAATGGTATTTCTAGTTCTAGGTCCTTGAGGAATCTCCACACTGTTTTCCACAACGGTTGAACTAGTTTACAGTCCCACCAACAGTGTAAAAGTGTTCCTATTTCTCCACATCCTCTCCAGCACCTATTGTTTCCTGACTTTTTAATGATTGCCATTCTAACTGGTGTGAGATGGTATCTCATTGTGGTTTTGATTTACATTTCTCTGATGGCCAGTGATGATGAGCATTTTTTCATGTGTCTGTTGGCTGTATGAATATCTTCTTTTGGGAAGTGTCTGTTGATATCCTTTGCCCATTTTTTGATGGGGTTGTTTGTTTTTTTTCTTGTAAATTTGATTGAGTTCTTTATAGGTTCTGGATATTAGCCCTTTGTCAGATGAGTAGATTGCAGAAATTTTCTCCCATTCTGTAGGTTGCCTGTTCACTCTGATGGTAGTTTCTTTTTCTGTGCAGAAGCTCTTTAGTTTAATTACGTCCCATTTGTCAATTTTGTCTTTTGTTGCCATTGCTTTTGGTGTTTTAGACATGAAGTCCTTGCCGATGCCTATGTCCTGAATGGTATTACCTAGGTTTTCTTCTAGGGTTTTTATGGTTTTTGGTCTAACATTTAAGTCTCTAATCCATCTTGAATTAATTTTTGTATAAGGAGTAAGGAAAGGATCCAGTTTCAGCTTTCTACTTATTGCTAGCCAATTTTCCCAGCACCATTTATTAAATAGGGAATCCTTTCCCCATTTCTTGTTTTTGTCAGGTTTGTCAAAGATCAGATGGCTGTAGATGTGTGGTATTATTTCTGAGGGCTCTGTTATATTTCATTGGTCTATATCTCTGTTTTGGTACCAGTATCATGCTGTTTTGTTTACTGTAGCCTTGTACTATAGTTTGAAGACAGGTAGCGTGATGCCTCCAGCTTTATTCTTTTGGCTTAGGATTGTCTTGGCAATGCGGGGTCTTTTTTGGTTCCATATGAACTTTAAAGCAGTTTTTTCCAATTCTGTGAAGAAAGTCATTTGTCATTATTTTTTATGGGGTGAATTGTGTCTGCCAAAAAGATATATTGAGATCCTAACTTCCACAATGTTGGAAGGTGAGCTTTGTTAGAAATAATGTTGTTGCAGATTAAGGTCATACTTAAGAAGGCTGGGCCCTTAGTCCAATATGATCTTTGTCCACAAAAGAAGACAAGGGAAGAATGTCATATGAAGATGGAGGAAGAGATTGACATGCTATGGCTGAAAGCCAAGGAGAACCAAGGATTGATGGCTACCCCTAAAAGCTATGAAGAGACAAGAAAGAATTCTACCCGGAGTCTTAGAGGGAGTGTGGTTCTGCTGACACCTTGATTTTGGACTTTTCATCTTGCAGAACTGTGAGACAAGAAGCCACTCAGTTTGTGGTACTTTGTTAGAGCAGCCCTATAAAACTAATACACTGTTTACACCTAAGTGCATTCTTTTAATATGCTATGCATTATTCATCTCTAAGTCATCAGTACCTAGCACTATTGGAATGTAATACATACTTAATAACAAAATACTGATATATTGATTATGTATAGACACAGTCAGAATCTAACCATATGGTCAACTCTAAATAAGAGCAAGTAGTAAACATCAAAAAGTTATATAACCCCAAAAATCTTACTCCTAGGTCTTTATCCAAGAAAAAATGTGAACTTCTATATAGAAATGTTTATAATGGTATTATTCATTATAGACCAAACTGAAATCCACCAAAATGTCTTTTAATGACAAACTGTCGTTCCTCCATGCAATGAGGTACTACTCAGTAATCAGGAGGAATGAGCTATTGATACACAATGCTGATAGATTTCAACTGCATTATGCTAAGTGAAGAAAGTCAGACTTAAAAGATTACAAACTGCATGAATTCATTTATGTGACATTCCAGAAATAGGCAAAGCTATAGGAACAGAGAACAGTTAAGTATTGTCACAGTTTGAAGTGAGGAGAACATTTGAATACGAAGGTTCAGCATGATGGAATTATTTGCAAGTTGCAGTTGTTCTGTATCCTGATTGTGATGGTGGTTATGTGACGGTAAGCAGGTGTTCAAACCCACAGATACTCATATAAATTTAAAAGTTAAAAAATGGACTGAGCCCAGCAGCTCATGCCTGTAATCCCAGTGCTTAGGGAGGCCAGTGTAAGAGAAGCACTTGAAGCCAGGAGTTCAAGACCAGCCTAGGCAGCACAGCTTGTCTCTACAGAAAAAAGTAACAAACAAAACAAAAGAAAACAAAAACTGAATGTTGCGCCACACACCTGTAGTTCCAGCTACTTAGGAAGCTACCTTAGGAAGCTAAGGTGGGAGGATCACCTGAGCCTACTGTAGCTCAGGCTACAGTGAGTCACGTTTGTGTAATTGCACTCCAGCCTGGGTAACAGAGTGAGACCTCATCTCTAAAAAAAAAATGAAACAAATAAATAAATGAATAAAATGGAGGGGTAATAATAAGGAATAGAACCATATTAAATATACAGATCAAATAAATTTTTTAAAGCAAAAAGAAACTATGTGTACCATGAAGTGGCTATACTTCAGGAGAAAATAACTTCAAATATTTCTTACATGAGTGTCTACAAGTTTTAAGGGTACCGAGGACTATGCACATCTAAGATGTAAGCCTGGTATAGGCAAATGGTCTCTGCCCTCATGCATCATTATATACTTAACTAAGGAGAACATTTTGCGGGATTTGTAAAAGTACTTAAGGCCTTTTTAGTTCCTCACCACTAATCCAAAACTGGCTTCAGCAATAGCGGCTGGAAGCCATTACTTTGTAATAGTTACTTCCCATTCTGTAGCCTAGGTAAAATGGATAGTTCTAGTTCAATTCCTAATAAACAGGTGTCTCCATATGACAGATTGTGCTAATTGTCACCCTGCTGTTAGATTTAGTGGATCCCTCAGAGAATGAGCCTCAGAGGCTAAAACATGCTATAGGACAGTCTTGAATTTAACAATTTACAATATATGATTCTGCCAGTCTCACTGGGTGTTCATAGGCCTTGAGTCACTAGTGAGTAGCTTTGCCATGGTTTGTGGAGGGGTGGAGACATTACTGCTTTTTCCAACATGCCTGCTGTTCTGCCAGTAAATGGACTTCAGGACCATTGAACCAACACCTGTCATACAGCAAACACAGAGATCGTGACTTTGGAACAATTTTCCTTCTTTAGTGTCCATAAGAAATGCAGTTTTCTGGTGTGAATTTCCCTGTTTGATCACCTAATATTGTATATTGTTTTCTTTAATAACTTGATGCTAACATAGCCTCTCTCGTATCCTAAAGCGTCATTGGTATTTTCTTACTCGTTGTCCAATGATGATCTTGACGTAGGAGGCAGCAGTTGACTCCAGAGATAGGGCTGGACACTGGACCAAACTGAAGAGTAGCTAAAACAGGTCAGGGGTGGAAGCGCCGCCCCACAAGATATGCCCACCCGTGTGCCATATCAGTTTACCATTGCCATGGCAACACCTGGAAGTTACCACCCCTTTTCATGGCAATGACCTGACAACCTGGAAGTTACCATCCTTATTCTAGAAATTTCTGCATCAGTTACTCCTTAATTTGCATGTAATTAAACATGGGTATAAATAGGAGCACAGAACTCCCTCTGAGTTGCTACTGTGGGCACACTGCCTATGGGGTAGTCCCACTTAACAAGGAGTGGTAAGTACCCGTGCGCTGCTGTACACTCTGCTGCTTCAATACAAGTTACAGATTAACACCACTAGCTTGCCCTTGAATTCTTTCCTGGACAAAGCAAGAACCCTCCTGGGCTAAGCCTCAATTTGGGGGCTTGCTTGTCCTGCCTCAGTCCTTCTCTATAACCTCTCCTTTCAATAGAGTGTGATGGCTGCAATTAACTGCTTACCACTATCACTGAGATAGGCAGACTGTATTTCAAGATTTCTGGTTAGACAGTATCTTATTTCAGTCACTATGACAAAAGATTTTGTCATAAGCTTTGCAAGATAAGAAACCCAAATTTTTCAGTGTCCTCAGATTGGTAGGATTCAGGAGGCTAGCTTTAACTAAACACCTTAATAAAAGATTGCAGAACAATCCAAAAAAAATAAGAATAGCTTGTAAATATTAAAGTAAAATTAAGTTATCTTGTTGGTTTTCTGCTTTCCATGGCATCTTCAGTGTTGCCCCTCTCTGTGGAAAAAAATGTATATGGAAAAGCCAACTGTCTTCTGCAGGGAATATGTAATATGCATGTCTCCCATATAAAGTCTACTTAGTATGATCACTCAATGAGAGCATGAGAGGTAGTACAGATATCTTTAAATATATGAATTGTATTGCCCATTTCCTAAAAATAAGACAGTTCTATGCTACAGTGTACATGCATTTTTTTTAGTTTGGATTACTACACAGTGTTAAGAAAGTAGACTCATCTTCTAATGTCTGTCTTTTGATACCACAGAAGAAAAGCAATCCTTTGTGACAAAATATCAGAGTAATCTTTTGAAGAAGAAACATATTCCCATTGCCAGTCACCCAGGGGAAGGGAAGTACTCAGACACAAAGGAGAAATCTGGGCAGTTGAGAGACGCTCCTTACTAAGCCTGGACATGGTTGCACTCCTTTTTGAGAAGGAGTCTCACTCTGTTGCCCAGGCTGGAGTGCAGTGGCGTGATCTCAGCTCACTGCAACCTCCATCTCCGGGGTTCAAGCAATTCTACCTCCTCAGCCTCCCTGGTAGCTAGGATTACAGGCACGCAACCATGCCAGGTTAGTTTTTGTATTTTTGGTAGAGACAGGGTTTCACCATGTTGGCCAGGCTGGTCTCGAACTCCTGAGCTCTAGTGATCCACCCTCCTCGGCCTCCCAAAGTGCTGGGGTTGCAAGCGTGAGCCACCATGCCCAGCCTGGACTTGTTATTTCTTATTTGACTCTTAAACTTGGTTTTGCTTTGTGGCAATAGAGGCATAAATAATACTATAGGGTGCACCAAGCAAAACCTGTGGCCATTGAACTTCATAAGTAGAAAACTGCAGTTGAATATGTCTTTGCTTATCCTACTAAGATTCTTTTTTCATTTATTAGACTATTTAGTAAGGTTTTATTCAATATTCTGTCTTGTTATCAGCTGTGCAACAGAAAATCAAAGAATAGGCTGCTGGCTGCATCTGGACAGGTGATCAAATATGGCACCATCTCACTGGGGTCATTACAGTCATGGCAGAATAATTATAGAGACATCTCCAAATGCAAGGTGAATTTCTGGGAATTATTTTTCTGGTATAATATGGCAACATTTTAAGGCCTGTACATGGTCTTCTTAAGCTTGAGGGCAAATTTCCTGTAATACCCCGATAAATCTGTTTTATCTATTTACCACTTTGTTAGTGTAGAAAAGATGACTTTTGCCAACATACTGCTCACTGGGTTTTTCTTATTTGTGTTTCATCAAGAGAACTTCCTCTGGCCGGGCGCGGTGACTCACGCCTGTAATCCTGGCACTTTGGGAGACCAAGGCAGGTGGATCACAAGGTCAGGAGATCGAGACCATCCTGGCTAACACGGTGAAACCCTGTCTCTACTAAAAATACGAAAAATTAGCTGGGCGTGGTGGTGGGCGCATGTAGTCCCAGCTATTCAGGAGGCGGAGGCAGGAGAATCACTTGAACCCGGGAGGCAGAAGTTGCAGTGAGCCAAGATTACACCACTGCAGTCCAGCCTGGGTGACAGAGTGAGACTCCGTTCAAAAAAAAAAAAAAAAAAAAAAACTTCCTCTTTTATTCACACTGTCTTTTTCTAAACAGTGTTTGTTGCAATTGTTTAGACATGTCCTTTCTAAGTTACATTATGTTTTAGTTCTGTCTCCCTGAGATTACACATAAATCACCTTGAGTGGAACAATGGATATTTTAAAACTACTTAGTCATATCTTTATTGGAAGACTGAAAGTTTATTTCTACTAATGGCTTATCTCATACATTGTGTGCACATTTTGCTTATTCAATTCTGAGAAAACAGTTCCTTCCTTTAATTTATATAATTGTTGACAGTGATCTATCTTTGGCAAAGTGGTCTATGCGTGTTTATGCACTTGCTATATTTAGAGGAACCTTACCAATTCCAGTTATATTTAACATAATAAAATCATTTGTTTTCTTTTGCATTATCATTCTTAAAGACCCTTGCTATTTTTAGAGAAAATTTAAAGGAGATAAGACAAATTGATCTGAGAATAAATTGTAAAAGTTTTATTCCAATTCTCCCTATGGAATAAAAGAATTAAAATTTTTTTCTATTATTGATTTTTGTACTGTCTAAATGTAATCTTCTTTTGAATTTAAACTTCTGTTTTCTTACAGCTAAGAGAAAAACAAGCTAATATTATTTTGAGTAAATATAACTTTTCTAATAAAAATGCATACAGAAAATAAATCCCTATGGGAGAACAAAATAATTTCTTTCCTTCCTGGTAGTTAAGCCCTTCAGTGTACAAACTCTGCCTAAGTCCCAAGAGTCTCACTTTTAAAAGTAAACAGATAGCCTCTGACCACCACATGTATAAATAAATTCTTTAGGTGAAAAATAGAAGTCAAATAAATAATAACAAAAAGGGATTAGAGGGAACAGAGATAATAAAGGAAACAGAAGGAAAATCTAACAATTAGTATCTTCAGAGAGATAAGTCATTACAAACAGAACTTAAATAGAAAATTCTCTCTAAAAAGGAGACTAGAAAAACCGTTATAAAAAGAACTCTTGGAAAGCAAAAATGAGATGTCAGAAATATTAAGAAAAAAACAGATGGCCGGGCATGGTGGCTCATGCCTGTAATCCCAACACTTTGGGAGGCCAAGGTGGGCAGTAGAGGCCAGGAGTTCAAGACCAGCCTGACCAACATGGCTAAACCCTGTCTCTACTGAAAATACAAAAATTAACCAGGCATGGTGCCGTTAGCCTGTAATCCCAGCTACTCAGTAGGCTGAGGCAGGGGAATCACTTGAACCCGGGAGGTGGAGGTTGTGGTGAACCGAGGTTGCAGTGAGTCGAGGTTGCTCCACTGCACTTCAGCCTGGGCAACAGAGCGAGACCCCATCCTGAAAAGAAAACAGAAAAGAAGGAATGAGGGAAGATAGAATTGAGGTAGTATCCCAGGAAGTAAAACATTAGAGAGATAGAAAATTAAAGAGAAAAGAGTGAGCAAACGAGAACCAGTTTAGGAGGTTTAACATCCAATAGATAAAATCCAAGGTCCATTTTATCTCTTTTATTTTTTCTAGAATTCCTGTAAAAGAACTGCATGCTATAAAATGTACCCAAAGTTAGGACACATTTTTCCTTTCTAAAAGGACTCACCATGGACCAGCACAATGAATGATAAAATAGTCCTGCAACAAGACTTACTGTCATAAAATTGTAAACACCTGAGATAGAGATGATCTTCAACAACTCAGAAAGTACTGTGACTCATAAGGACATCCGATATTTCTGAGAAAAACAGAAAGCTAGATGGCCATTGAGAAATGGCCTTCTAGATGCTGAATGTGGGAATATTTATTTTCAAACTTGGTTTCAATGCTTACACTGTTAATTTGGCAGAAGGGAGAAATGGGGACACTTTTAGATGTGCAAGGTCTCAAAATGAAATTGCCCTCTCATACACCATTTTTCGGGAAGATACTAGAAAATGTGTTCCAGAAAATGAGAAAGTAATCCAACAAGCAAGATTACAGAGAATTCAGGAAGAAAGACTGCAGTGCATGAGAGAAATGAAGCAAGTCATCAAGAAGCAGAGAAGACAAATTCCAGGATGACAGTTGTAAAGAAGCCAAGAAAGAAGACCTACAGTGCAGGCAGAGATAGACAGAAGGCTTTAAGAAGGATGTGCCAGAACTGGTGACAGATGAGAATGCAGGGATAAGCATTTGGTAATATTACCTAATACATTTTTCTGCATACATTTATGTACCTGCTAGAGTTTGTGATAAACTACTAATAGGGGCAAATCAACTCATAAACTTTAGCAAGAGGTGACTATCTGTTCGTTCTTGTTATTGGACTGAACTGGAATCCACTTACCTGGTGCAGTAATGCCAAACATCGGCACTGAGGTTTGCAGCAGGAAAAAGGAGGGTGTTTATTTGGAGGGTGCCACACAAGAAGAAACGAGCAGCTCACACTTAAGACCTGACCTTTCAGACCGGGCAAGGTGGCTCACACCTGTAGTCCCAGCACTTTGGGAGGCCGAGGTGGGTAGACTGCTTGAATCCAGGAATTTAAGACCAGCTTGGCCAACTTGACAAAGCCCTGTCTCTACTAAAAATATAAAAATTAGCCAGGCGTGGTGGCGCATGCCTGTAATTCCAGCTACTTGGGAGGCTGACACACAAGAATAGCCTGAACCTGGAAGGCTCAGGTTGCAATGAACCAAGATCAAGCCACTGTACTCCAGCCTGGGCCACAGAGCAAGGGTGTCTGGAAAAAAAAAAAAAAAAAAAAAAAAAAGGCCTTTCCTTTTTCCTTTCTGAGAGCTTTCAAGTAAGCGTCTTTAAAGGAAGGGGTAAACTTTAGGAAAGTAGAAGTTATAGGCAAAATCCTAAATGAATACATTAAGGTGATACATTGGTTTGGCCTAAAAGGGCAGGTTATTTTTATCTGGGGGCTTACAGGTTATAGATAGATGCAAAGGTTTCCTTATTTGTAATTGGTAGGAAGAGAAGCTTTGTTTAAAACATGGGTTTAACAGAAAAGAAGGTTAGCTCTGGCTCATGGATATGATTTTCTCCAGGCTTTTCGGGAAGACCTTTAGAACAAAGACCTGCAGTCAGAATGCAGTCCTCAGTTTCCCTTTATCCGAGGTCTATGTGACAGCAGATCTGTCTGGTGGAGGTCCAGATTTCTGAAAAACTCATGAACACATGTTAAGCTGTTATCTTTAGTTTCTGTAGGGAACCAAACGTCCTACAAATTTTAACTTCCTTGGCTATTGTTTTAAGCTACTATGACCTTCTCACTTGTTGAGTTGCCTGTTTACTTCTCAGGACTAGCTTAGGTAGCTAGAATTTCCTTTAAGGAACTCAAGATTTTCCTTTCTTTTTCTAAGCTGGCCCCTACAAGGGGTCCCTACTCTGTCTCATTTTGAGGAAATCGGTATACCATTATTATTTCACTATTACTGCATAAATATTGCTCAATAAAAAGTAACTTTAACTGTTTATTATTTAACTCATAACTGTGATATAAATATATTGAGAGATACATGCAAAAACACTAAATGTTCATCATTTATATTGAGAACTTGACAGTGTCTAAAATTGATAAGCCTTGAAATAGCAACATAAATACACTTTTAATATACAGAGATAGCTATCAGAAGAAAAAGTTAAAGAAATTTAAAGTAGTGGATTTTAGAAAAGGCATTTCCTAAAAACCTATTGATATTTGTATACTATTTCATCTTTAAGAACGATGTTTTTTATGGTACTTTAAAATATAATATGTATTATATTTTATATTATAATTATTGAAGATGTGAGAGGTTAAAATATGCCACCCAGAATATACTTCTTTGGCATATTTCCAGACGGCTATTCAGGGAAACAGGCTTAGCTTTAAAAAACTGTCCTTTTGGAAAAGAAATCTACTTCTAGAAAGAAAATCTACATTAATGAAGCAAAGAGTGGATGCAGTCTTTCTCTTAAAGCCCCTTCTCTGTCTTATCTGGATCTAGGAAGGACTAACTCACAGGAAAAGAAAATTAAGAGTCTAACACATTTTAAGGTCTGACAAAGACACTTTTACCAAAGGCTATCACCTGTTCTTCTGGACCTGAGAGACTTTATCTGCAGAATAAGACAGCAACTTTTGTTTGCAGTGAGTTTCTTTCCCCAGGATCTCCAAGTTCCTTCCCTTTCTGTACAATATAAAAACTTTAGTCATCTGGGCCTTCTGAGTTTCATATTTTCTGTGGCTCCCATGCAGATGTGCACCTTGATAAATGTTTACGCTTTTTTTCCTGTTCACCTGTCTAATAGTCTAATGCCAGTTTATTTTAGTAGGTTCCTCCTGCCCTACAGAGGAAAAGCAGACCGTTTTTTTCTTCTACTCTCTATTCTCACATGCCACTCAATACAACACCCTGACACCAGGTTTTTGCCAAACACCAAGCAATCTTCCAGTAAACAGCAGCTGAGTGTCGTCCAATTTAACTCAATTCTGGAGCTATCTACCTGGGGATAGTGTGAGATCCCACAGGTTGAGGGCTCAGTCCCAAAAGACTGTCCCCCACTTCAGCTGTCAATCATAAGCTGTGGGTTGTAACCTGTGACCACCCAGCTACGTATCAGGATTCCCATGACCTCCTCCTTGTGTTCAATTAATTTGCTAGGATGGCTGACAGAACTCAGGGGAAGACTTATTGACATTTATCCATTTATTATAAAGAGTATTTCAAAAAATATAGATAAACAGCCAGATGGAGGAGATGTACAGGGCAAGGTATGGGAGCGGGAGCTGGGAGCTTCCATGCACTCTCAGGGAGCAGTACCCTCCAGGTACCTCTGCATATTCAACAATTTGGAAGCTTTCCAAATTCTGTTCTTTAGCTTTTCATGGAGGCTTCATTACATAAGCACAATCAATTAAATCATTGGGCTTTGAAGATCAACTCAAATTTCAGCTTCTTTCTTCTCCCTGGAGATTGAACAGGTGGGACTCCATCTCAAAAAAAAAAAGATAGTCTTTACCCAGAGATCCCAAGGATTCTAGGAACCACTTTCCAGAAATCGGACACAGAGATCAAAGATCTATTTATCACACAATTATATACATTGTTAAAAAGTGTGGATGTAAATTATAATTAATATTTTATTAAAATATATATTGTATGACTTAGATAATTATATAATTATTTAATTTATAAAATATTATATAGTATATTCTAGATCTTTATAGATAGTACCTTTTTATCAGATCCATTCTGAAAATAGCCAATTTCATGATATATTTTCAAAATATAAGTTTAATGTTAAAACTTAGGTTTAGTATTCAATTATCTTTATGTAGACCTAATTTTCTTAAATACACCTTCCTACCAATGGTTTTGTAGCAGGACAAGCCACAGACAAAACCCCTCAGACAGCGAGTTAAAGAAGGAAGGGCTTTATTCGGCCGGGAGCTTCGGCAAGACTCAGGTCTCCAACAACAGAGCTCCCTGAGTGAGCAATTCCCGTCCCTTTTAAGGGCTCACAACTCTAAGGGGGTCCACATGAGAGGGTCGTGTTCAATTGAGCAAGCAGTGGGTACGTGACTTGGGGCTGCATGTACCAGTAATTAGAACGGAATAGAACAGGATAGGAATTTTCACAGTGCTTTTCTATGCAATGTCTGTGATCTACGGATAACATAACCTATTAGGTCAGGGGTCGATCTTTAACTGCCAGGCCCAGGATATGGTGCTGGGCTATCTGCTTGTGGATTTCATTTCTGCCTTTTAGTTTTTACTACTTCTTTTCTTTGGAGGCAGAAATTGGGCATAAGACAATATGAGGGGTGGTCTCCTCCCTTAGGTTCAAGCTGTATTGTTTCTTCTCTGCTCATTTAAGATGTCAGATTTCTGCCTTGCTTTGGTATTAATGGATATTTCTATTTTTTGCATCCACTTTCTGAAAATGAGCCAATCATGCAATGTCATAAAGCAGGTTTGCCATAAAATGTCTCTGATGAACAAGAACAATTCCACAGTGCAAAAAGTCTTTCAAAGCAGAGTCACCCAGAAGTCCAGAAATAGAGAACTTGAATTTTATGATCCATATCAATATTTTACTGTGGTTACAAATCTAACACAGATGCCAAGATATTTTATGTTGCCAAATGCTTCTTTTATTTTTCAGCACATGTTGTGTGTTCTATTTAGTAGTGAACACATCTGTTAGAACGTTTTTCTCTTCTCTCTCCCTGCGTTTTTTTTTTTGTTTGTTTGCAATTCTAGTTCCTCCAAAGATACAAACTCATACATCAACCCAATGCATGTTTTATGACTTATAAACATTGTTAAACGATGCTAGTCTAAACAGTTGTGAGTTAGGAAATGACTGCTTTGGGAAAGGTATTTTTAGTGGCAAAAGTACTTTTCATTAATCTCAATTTTCCAGGTTTAGAATCCAGATAGATTCAGGCAGGAGAACTCTGAAAGCCACTGCATTTCAGATTCTCTGGGAGTATGCACATAGAGCAAGGGCAGACATAAACAGGTGTTTCGTGTGATGCAATGTGATGGATTTTCTACTTGCCCTTCTTTACTTCAAGTTGAAATCACTCGCCAGGCTGGCAGAAGTTTGCTTAAAAGGTGCGGGGGTGGGGTTGGAGGAGCCGATGTGCTTGCTTTTCCTGCCAATGAAAATTAGGAGGCACGTTGTTTTCAAGAGTCTCTGCCAGTCCTCCCCACTCCGTCTGCACTAGCCCATCTTCCCCACCGAGTTGAATCAACATTTTCAGTGGCAGCCCCTCTGGAGTAATCAATGAGAGATGTTGCTGGGATAGGAACTGAATGATTTAGCACAGTGGGAAGGCAGCATATCGACCACCAACAGCAGGAGATGGGGGGGCCGACTGCTGACAGTGGCTTTTATAGCCTCTGCCTCCTTGTGAAGAATAGTGCATAATGGGGAAGAGTGAAATAGTGCAAGGGACTCTCCATCTGTCAGGCACAGATAATCTTTCCCTTTTACACAGTCAATTGGGATGTCACTTGCATTTTAGATTGTAGGGAGATGAACACACAATTGAGTTAAGGAGCAGAAATCCCTCAAGGCAAGTGAAAAAAAATTAAAATTTCTGAGGACATGTGTGTATGTGCCCGTGCATGTGCTTGTATGTGTGTTTGTGTGGCAGGGAGAAATCTGGTTATATACTGTTCCTTGGTTCGAACAAATGTGACCCACAGAAGCCTCCTCAATCCAACCTCACCTGAATCAACCTTCCAGCCTTTATTATTTTAACAGAGGCACTGGAGACTTAATTTGCTCTAAAATTTGTCTTTTTAAAAAAATTTTATGGACAATCAGAGTAGCAGTAAGATTTTTTACAGATGGCGAATCCGTACGGGTCTACAGCAACCTGAATTCTTACCTCCTCAGAAGAAAGAAGGGCACAAGGCAGAAGGAGAGACTGAGGCAAGTTTTAGAGCAGGAGTGAAAGTTTATGAAAAAACTTTAGGGCAGAAAGGAACAAAAGGAAGGAAAGTACACTTGACAGAGGGCCAAGCAAGCAGCTTGAAGAACAAGAGCATGGACTGACCTTCTGACTTGGGGTTCTATATGATGGCATACCTCTCAGGTCATGTGTCACTTCTCCCCTGATTCTTCCTTTGGGCTCAGCCGTCTTCACGTGCAGTGACCTACCAGCACTTGGGAAGTGAGCATTCTCGGTGTGTTTACTGGAGCTGTTCGCATGCTCACTTGAGGCGTTCTTCCCTTAGCAAATCAATGCCCCTGCGAGGTCATTTACTGGTTAAACTCTGCCATTTTACCTCTTACTCAGCAAGCTTGAGTCACTCCCCCAGATCTTATCGGGAAGCTGTTGATGACCACTTTCAGGTTTTTTCTATGTGGAGGCTGCCTTTTTCCTGGTGACATCTGCACGTATTAGTATTTTAGACAGCGTAGAGAGACAGTTAACAACCACCTGACCATCGCCGGAGTCACCTGATATTCCTGGATAGAGGGATGAGGGTGAAGCCCTCTCCTGCCCTGTTTATGTCTGACTAGCTACTGTGAAAGGAAAATACTTTGGGCCCTGAAAATCGCTAAGCTAAAAGTAAGATCCAAGCTGGAAACTACTCAGGGCAAACCTGCTTCCCATTCTATTCAAAGTCATCCCTCTGCTCACTGAGAAATGGATACATGTTCTGTGTCGGGCCTCTGAGCCCAAGCTAAGCCATCATATCCCCTGTGACTTGCACATATACATCCAGAAGGCCTGAAGTAACTGAAGAATCACAAAAGAAGTGAAAATGGCCTATTCCTGCCTTAACTGATGATATTACCTTGTGAAATTTCTTCTCCTGGCTCATCCTGGCTGAACAGTTCCCCCACTGAGCACCTTGTATCCCCTGCCCACCGCCCCGACCTCCAGACAACTACTGCCCCCATCTATCCTCCCCCCGCCATTGACTGTAATTTTCTATTACATACCAAATCTCATAAAACGGCCCCATCCCTATCTCCCTTCCCTGACTCTCTTTTCGGACTCAGCCCGCCTGCACCCAAGTGAAATAAACAGCCTTGTTGCTCACACAAAGCCTCCTTGGTGGTCTCTTCACACGGACGCAAGTGAAATTCTGATTGCCTCCTTTGGAAAGACTTATCAGAGACTTAAACAATGCAACAATTTTTCTCTTACTTACCTGTGGCCTGGAAGCCCCTCCCTGCTTTGAGTTGTCCCTGCCTTTCTGTATTGAACCAATGTACTTCTTACATGTATTGATTGATGTCTCATGTGTCCCTAAAATGAATGAAACCTAGCTGTGTGCCAGCTGCCTTGGGCACGTGTCGTCAGGACCACCTGAGGCAGTGTCACAGGTGCACGTCCTTAACTCTGACAAATAAACCTCCTAAAATGATTGAGACTTGTCTTGTCATTTGTCTCAACTGACACTACCTACTGTAACAGTTTTGGTCACTGATTAAGACTGAGTTTGCAGATGTGCATTCCTGTAAATATAACTCTTAGCTGCCTTGACAAGAAGGATGGTGTAAAAAGCTTGCCCGACAGTCTTGAGCAAAGGAGTTAGTAAGTGTGCGTGTGTGGCGGTGGGGGGGGGGGGGGGGGGGGAGCGGATTCTGATGTCCTGATTCTACAGCATGGTTATGAATCTTGAAAAACCAGGTTTTGTCTTGCCAGTTGCAGTGGCTCACGCCTGTAATGCCAGCACTTTGGGAGACTGAGGCGGGCGGATCACCTGAGGTCAGAAGTTCGCAACTAGCCTGACCAACATGGAGAAATCCTGTGTCTACTAAAAATACAAAATTAGCCAGGCGTGGTGGCACATGCCTGTAATCCCAGCTACTCAGGAGACTGAGGCACAAAAATCTCTTGAACCCAGGAGGCGGAGGTTGTGGTGATCCAAGATCGTGCCATTGCACTCCAGCATGGGCAACAAGGGCCAAACTCCATCTCAAAAAAAGAAAAACCACGTTTCATCACTGTAACTTCCACAAATAGATGGGAAGCCAAAATCTGGGTATTTACTTTCCTTTTCTTTTTCTTTTTTTTCCCAAGAAAAAAAAAATATATATATATGCAGGATAGTTAATTTTCTTCCTTTACAGAATGACACGCAAATAACCTGCTCATTTCAAATCTGGAGTACTGTGAGAGTTTTTAAAAATTATTTTTAGTTTCTACTATCTAGCTTTTGATGTTAAAATATGTGTGATTATAAAGCCTCAAGTAAGAATTAACTTTAAAGCCATGATAAGTAATTAATTCATTCAAGTTACCAGCCTTGAGTAGCACTCCAAATTGTAGCGTTTCATTCCTAATAAACCATATTTACGGTAAACTCTGAGTTCCTTTGGCAAAAACAAATGTGTGGCTGGAGATAACCTGTTTTAGCTAGTCATGATTAAAAAGCTAAATACATAACTGTCTTTTAAACAATCTTTATCCAAACAGCAGTTTGTGCCTCAGATTCAGAGATCTGTGGTATAATATCATAATCTATTCCCCTAGACCTGTATCTTGTAAATCACAAACCTGATTCTGAGTATAATGTATTCAACTGAGTAGTGAACATGGCATGGCATACCTGTGAAACCTGGGGATAATGATCAGTTATCAGAAACTACACACTAAGCTATTATATCTGACCAGAAGTTTGACTGAATGTATATTCAAATTGGCAGTGGTGAGTGAACCAGAGCAACTCCATCTTAAATAGGAGCCGGATAAAATGAGGCTCAAGCCTACTGGGCTGCACTCCCAGATAGTTAAGGCATTCTAAGTCACAGGATGAGTTAGGAGGTCAGCACAAAATACAGGTCACAAAGACCTTGCCGATAAAACAGCTTGCAGTAAAGGAGCCAGCCAAAACCCACCCAAACCAAAATGGCAATGACAGTGACCTCTGGTAGTCTTCACTGGAACCATTTGGAAATCGTTAGCGCCATGACGATTTCCAAATGCCATGGCAACCTTAGGAAGTTACCCTATGTGGTCTAAAATAGAGAGGCATGAATAATCCACCCCTTGTGTAGTATCTAATCAAGAAGTAACATAAAAATGGGCAGTCGACAGACCTCGGGGCTGCTCTGTCTATGGAACAGCCATTCTTTTATTTCTTACTTTCTTAATAAACTTGCTTTCCCTTTGTACTGCGGGCTTCCATGAATTCTTTCTTGCATGAGACTCAAGAACCCTCTCTTGGGGTCTGGATCGGGACCTGTAACAATGTGACTTCAGCTGAGTTTGGCTCAAAGTTGTTTTGAGATTTATGAAATGAATGTTATAAGGATAATAATGAGTTTAAATAAATCAATACTAAACTCACGTCATTTACTTTATTAACACTGGTCCTCCAGAAACGTAAACTCTGCCATTTTAGGTATTCATGTTTGTGTTCTTCGTTGAATTTGCTTGTTGTCATTTGTTTGTTCTAATGGTTACTGTTTACTATAGGGAGGAGGAAAAAAACAAATTACCTCCCTATGTGAAGCTGTCAGAATGGTGAGAAATTCATTCTAGCTTGTTGACTTTTGAACAGAAATTAAACTACTGTTTTTCAACTTTGTAGTTAGTGCCCTAAAGGAGGGTTGTGATGTTAGTAATGATTTTATATGAGCTTTCTAGCTGTCCGTTTGGGGGATGATTATAAATTTTCAAACTGGATTATGAGAAAGTTGGGGATTTGAGGGGTTTTTTTGTTGTTGTTGTTTTTGGCAGCAGTACACCAGAGAGCCACCTGCTGGCTTCCATGAAGAAACACATCTTTGCTATCTGTGATTGGAAGGAGAAAAGGGAGGAAAAACAAAACAAAACAAACAAACAAACAAACAAAAAAAAAAAAAACAAAAACCAGTAACACCAATAAGCAAATCGTTTGAAGAGAATTGATTATTTGGAGGAAGGATATGTGACTCTAACATCTACATTGATTGCTGACATTTGTATTTTACGTGGTTTTTCATATCCCTGCCAAAGGAATTATTTTTAAAAAGTGATTTAGAGGATCTTTTTCTCTCGGAAGTCCTCTCTCTCTCACTAGAGAGGGGAGCTGTTTTCCTTTCTCCTTTCTCTTTCTTTTGCCTATTAAACCTCTGCTCCTAAAAAAATAAAAATAAATAAAAATAAGTGATTTAGATTCCTTAAATGTGGCAACAAACACCATCATGGTGTTGAAAACTGTTTTCATTTTCATTATCTTATGAAAGTGAGTGTTCTTCATGTTTTAGAGTTGGGGAAGTGTAACTGGAAACTGAGGCCAGCTGCTTTTCAGTTGAACAAGGACCTATGCCATACATAGGGCAGAGCCAGGACATCTGATTAAACAGCAGCTGTCCTTTTCATCTTATTCACAAATCTCATGCATCATTCTTCTTTGTATTACAATTTCTAAATTGCATTTCACCATGTATTCATACTGCATGGTTACTAACATCATCGTTTTGAGTCATTATGATGATAAATTAAGATTGCCTTGTTAAATCCAGAAGCATGAACTGAAAGGGTGGATTGCTTTAGATATTATTCGAAGAGTAATGGTGGCCTTTTATTCTATTTTAAATGCTGAATACCACTAGATTTAATTTCTAGTTGGAATGGCCTTACTAATTTTTAACCAAGTGAGGTCTTTGTTATTATTCAAATGTAGGCGATTTGGTTTAATCCCATTCTTAATCCCATGGGAGTTGAGGTTTTGTTGTCTTCTGTTGTCATTAGGCCAATCAAAATACTAAATATTTCACTTGCATAATCTTTTTTTTTTTCTTTGTTTGAGATGGAGTTTTGTTCTTTTTTTTTTTGTATAAAACATTTAATTTATTGGTCTTTGTGGAGAATTTGATGCATCACCACTATATTACAACAGAGCCATTAATTTTGTAGCTTCATCCACATTAACTGGTTTGCTTTCATGATGCTGCTGAGGAATCAATTCTTTCTGCAGAGGTTCAACTGAAGGGCCTTTTGAGAAATGTGCAAGTTCCTTTTGTACATTTACAAAAGCTTTATTTACTCTGTTAACTTTTTCATCATTCATAATGTTTATCTTCCTAAGATTAGTGGTAACTGGTTTTGCTTTGTTTTTAGCCTTAAAGTTTTTTTGGCTGGCTATGTGAAATACATTCCTGGACTTTGGCCCTCTTAATTTGTTCTTGCCCATTGTCAGAAATTTAATACTTGCGTGCAGCTTCCTAAGCTCCAGGAGACACCATCTGGCACGTACGGCGTCTAGGAAGTTCCGGGGAGAATCTGAAGATTTGTTCTTGTCAGTCAGGCTGGAGTGCAATGGCCCGATCTCGGCTCACTGCAACCTCCACCTCCCGGTTCAAGCAATTCTCCTGCCTCAGCCTCCCGAGTAGCTGGGATTACAGGCGTCCACCACCACACTTGGCTAATTTTTTTGTATTATTAGTAGAGACTGGGTTTCACCATGTTGGCCAGGCTGGTCTTGAACTCTTGACCTCAGGTGATCCGCCCACCTTGGCCTCTCAAAGTGCTGGGATTACAGGCATGAGCCACAGCGCATAGCTCACTTGCATAATCTTTTTACCTGCTATCAATTATTGGTAACTTTACGTTTAATTGCCTAGTTAACCTGCTCTTTTTTCTACTACTTGCGTTGTTTTCTATTTCAAATGAAAACTACAGGCACTCTGCAGTCTAGGAATTTATAGTTGTAAATACAAGAAACAGTGATATGGCTTGTTTGGTCTTCCCAGCTCTCATTCACTAGTTGGATGTCATTGCAAAAGTTACTTAACTACCCTGAAGCATACCCTCTTCATCAGCGAGCATTAGTTAATGATATCCACCATGAAATTAACAGAGTAGGTATTTAGGAAATTTCTATTCCATATAGGCTGTAAAGTGATTTTGTCTATAAAAATGTTTTGTTTAAAAATATTTTATTTAACTCAGTATTCCTTAAGTACCTATTTTCCCATTCTATATTTTGAAACAATGCCCTTCGATTTTTTTTTCAGCATTTGTAGGAAATATGATCAAGTCACAGGTACGAGAACTGGAGTATTGTATAGATTGGGCCATTCCACTTTATATGACAGTCAATAATTTGATGAGTTCCTTAACCAATGTGATTCTGTTATTCTGTCACATTCAGGGATAGAAAGCTTAGTTATACTGGGAATCTGAATCATGACTTCTGAAGAACTACTATTCATAGAATACCTGTTATATACAAGAAACTGTCATATTTAATATCACTGTCATAATTGGAATATTCTTTTCCCTTTAAATAATTTTTCATTATATTTAGAATAAAACCCAAATTCCTATCTCTGGCTCCTTAGGCTGTTAATGATTGTGCCACTATTCAACTCTCCAAACTCCAAACTTACTGCTTTTTCCTGATGCCATTGGCCTTTTCTCCTATTCTCTCCTTGGTGAAGTCCCCACTAACTCAGGACCTTATTCACATTTTTCTTTACTTTGTATGCCTCCTCCAACTGTTTGTCTGCTTAACTGTGTTCCCCCAAGTTACTTCCCCAGGAAGATTCTGCCATTCTAAGTATTCCAATCTCACCCTTTAGCCATTGATATAATCTTTTATTGCATCTCTTACTTCATGAAAGTTATCATAATTTGAAATTGGGCATCTAGCTGTTTTTACCAGCACTCCTTGTCTTCTTCCCAAATTCCAAAAGGCAGAGACGCTGACTGTTTCTTTATGAACAGACAGCCCCTCCAAGCACACTTTATTAATAAACATATAGCCCATCCTAGCAGTATGCTTGGTCCTTAAAAGTCAATCCATGTATATGTGCACATTACGAGAATTAACTTTTTGAGGGCAGATGAGTCCAGCCTGACTCATTTTACAGATGGGGAAACTTGGAGGTATCAAGTAGCAAATGTTAGACACCTAGTAATTGGCCAATCCCTTTTTGAACCAGGTCCACTCCACTACAAGCTTTCTACCAGTTTCTCACACACTCAATGTACTCACAGATTTTCAGAAAGACATTTCTGTGGAGAAAGATTCCATCATTAATCCCTGGATTACAGGCAGCAAACAGGCAAAGTGAGAGAGTGATTTTGGAGAAGAACACATCTATACCTTAGAGGAAGGCCTCTGCTGTCTGACAGTTCCCAGAATATCAGGCCCACACTGGAGCCTGGTGCTGAGAGCCCCTAAAGAGGACAGAGAAGCTTGCTTCACTCCTCTGGGGAAAGAGGGGCTGATGATCATTAACACTTAAAAGCTGAGGCTGGTCCTGACGTTGATAGCTCCACAGCAGGGAGCCTTTAATATAAAGCACTGCCTTCATTAGCAATGCAGAGAATAAGCTCTGCAGATCTTTCTCAAGATTGAAAATGGAAAATACTCTTTGGAAAAAATACTTTTTGGAAATCTTTTTTTTTGTTTTTTTTCTTTAGTGGCATAGTTCAACAGTCCCCGGGCACTCATCAGTCTAATCACATTTCATGGGTCGTGCTTGCATGAAGAAATGCTTCCCAAAACTGGTGCTACAGTTGCCTAGAAATCTTATAAAATAGAAACATAATACATAGATTCTAAGTTCATACAGCAGATCTATTAAAGCTTAATCCCTGGAGTAGGCCTGGCAACCTGCATTTCTCCACATGTTCTTAAAGTGATTCTCAAACTTTAAACCAATACCTAGACACTGGTCTGCTCCTTCATCCTTCTGTAGAGGTAGTAGCTTAGTCAAAAGCCAGTTTCTACATCTGTACTGAATAGCTATCAATCTGTCTCACAGTTTCACAGAAGATTAAAATGAACCCCAATGACTGCACACATTAAATAATAAAGGAATGGATTCTTCTGCCCTGCCACTACCAATATGCCCTATTCACCTGAGGAAGAGATTCTGCATCCAAGTAGATTGACTGTGTCTTCTCTAGCACCTATGTGAGCATTTAGCACTTGATTTTAAATATGTGCAAATGAATATTTTGAAGCCTTTCCCTTATTCTTATCAGATAATTGTTCTAATAGGTCACCAGACTTTCACTCTTGTCCATGTGAAGAGACCACCAAACAGGCTTTGTGTGAGCAACAAGGCTGTTTATTTCACCTGGGTGCAGGCAGGCTGAGTCCGAAAAGAGAGTCAGCGAAGGGGAGATGGGTGGGGCCATTTTTATAAGATTTGGGTAGATAAAGGAAAATTACAGTCAAAGGAGGCAGTTCTCTGGCAGGCAGGGGCAAGGGTCAAGGTGCTCAGTGGGGGAGCTTTTTGAGCCAGGATGAGCCAGAAGGAATTTCACAAGGTAATGTCATCAGTTAAGGCAAGGACTGGCCATTTTCACTTATTTTGTGGTGGAATGTCATCAGTTAAGGCAGGAACAGGACATTTTTACTTCTTCTGTGATTCTTCAGTTATTTCAGGCCATCTGGGCTTATACGTGTAGGTCACAGGGGATGCGATGGCTTAGCTTGGGCTCAGAGGCCTGATACAGACCATCATGTGAACTTTTTCTTCTTTAAGTTCCCACAATGTCAAGTTGGCTAATCTAAATGTTCATTCATTCATCCATTCATATCATCAGCCTGCATAAGTGCCTAGTAACAAGCACCCCAAGTATCTCAAGTGCTGAATTTGTGTCTTCCACATTGCCGAATCCTTAGGAATTAGAATTATCTTGCATCGGACAATAGGAGTATATTTATTGTCCGATGCTTTTCCTCTCCAAAATAGTCTCTACTTTGTCCTTTGTCTCTGTCTTTCTGTAGATTCCTTCTCATTTTATGTCCGTCAGACGGTGACTTGTGACCAAGTGGGAGCACTCTCTCTCGATCTTCACCATTTGGAAGGCATGATTTTTGCATCATATACAGTGGCCACTCTGAAAGGACTGGAGTCCTGAGACATGTCAGATATTGGGCAGCATATTCTTCGTTCCTAATAGGCAAGGCTGTCAGGATAATTTTTTTTTTCTTTTATTAGACTGATGAAATCCATTTACCCTACATTTAGTGACAGCCCTTTGTGCACACCTCTATCACACTTATTCTATGATGATCTGGTGGTTCTCCACAACACCAATGCATACTTCTTCCATCTAGGAGTGAATCTTATAACTTAGGTTCAGTCATTGAGTGCATTCAATCCTCTTGACAGCAATTGGTTCAGATGTCATAACCATGGGATTTAAGTTAAGATCATTGGAAAAGTCAGAGAAAACCTGGGGTTTTTGTTTCAGCTTTTCTTTTCTCCACTAGTCAGTCATAAACCTGACACATGGAAGGCTATAGTTAGAGTATCTTAGTTCCATGAAGTGGTGGGATTTAAATGACCAAAGAAAGGCAAACCTAAGAGGCAGAACAAATAAGAACTGATGTTATAATTTGAGTTCTCAATCCAGTTATGCTGGAAACCCTTAATTCCTGGTCCTGTCAGTTACTATAGCCATCAAATATCCATATGACTTCATCCATTTTGGATAGAATTCTATCTCACTTGCAAACAAACACACAAGAAAACACTCCCAAACAATTTCATTTCTTTTTTTTTTTTTTTTTTTTTTTTTTTTTGTTGAGATGGAGGCTCGCTCTGTTGCCCAGGCTGGAGTGCAGTGGCTTGATCTCAGCTCTCTGCAAGCTCTACCCCCCAGGTTCAGGCCATTCTGCTGCCTCAGCCTCCTGAGTAGCTGGGACTACAGGCGCCCGCCACCATGCCTGGTTAATTTTTTTTTCTTTTTTTGTATTTTTAGTGGAGACGGGGTTTCACAGTGTTCACCAGGATGGTTGTGATCTCCTGACCTCGTGATCTGCCCACCTCGGCCTTCCAAGGTGCTGGGATTACAGGCATAAGCCACTGTGCCCGGCCACAATTTCATTTCTTATTCTCACTTGAGGAATGCAGATAAATTCACTATTGCTTATCTTTTTCTTTTTCACCTATTTCCTAGTCACAGAAATTGCCACCAATTCTTAGCTTTCTTACCAAGATGATCTACTTCACCTACCGCTTTATTTTTGCTTTCCCTCTGTCAACAGAATGAATTTATTCTTTAAGCTAATGTTGAATTTGACAGTGGTAGAATATCTCCACTTATGACACATCTCTAATCTTTTAAATCTAGATAGTATAAGTTAGGATATCTTGCAAGTAATATGGTGCAAAGAAGAAACTTTTGGCCATAAAAGGTATAACCAGTCCAATGAACAGATATTTTCTGTTTTACATTTAAACATCACTAAGCCACAAAAAACAAACTACAGTGCCCCAAACAACATTGGAGTATACGCCTATAGACTTCTTTCTACCTTAATTCCCTTAGTTATATATGAAAATAAATGAGAAAACACCTATGAACATTTAAAAACTAAGTCGTTTATAAGAGTAGAGTTTAATGGTGATGATAGAATAAAAAAGATACCGAGTATCTGAACAAGACCCTGAAGAAGATAAGGTCTTTCAATTTTAGAGCTATTGGATAGATGTTTGCTTCCCCATTTAAGTTTCTTCATTTCTTTGTACAATGATCTAGCTCTATTTTCCACCAGGTTTATAGCTAAGCCTTTCACTTTAAATCTGTTCATCTTATTTGTGATCCAGATGACAGAAAGCAATTGCACTAAGTCCTTAAGTCTGTTTGCATTCAAATGGTGCCTCCCAGGCCTGATTTACATTACACAAGCAGGTTTTGTCTGGAAAATTCACTTTCCCTGAGACTTGCATGTGGGTGTCAATTTTCATCAAGGGTGAATCTATTAGTCTCCTTCATTTCCTGATTACTCAAGGTTTTATCAACTAGAAGGGATTTAACACGCCTGAAGGATAAGCACTCTATCCATTTCTCTAGATATGGTAAATTTTCTCTCTGGGTCTACTCAGATAATCACAAAGTCAGGTATCTGGGCCATAATCTTTAAGCCTATGATGGAATAGCTTTTACTGAATGGGACTTTGTTCCATGGATTTGCATTAAAGGCCATAATAAGAGTCAGACTTAGGAAAACGTAGATCTTACTTGTATCAAGGCCTGAGAAAATTTGTCAACAAGTGTGTCTTTCATAAAAAAGCCCTTAATCATGATTAAGGCATAGTCCATGGCACACTGGTGAGCTGGGAGGTATGACAAAATATTGATTCATTCAGTCTTCAGAGACAAATGGCAAGGTCCTAGGGCTCATCCTTCCTGGCTGAGAGAAAACTCATCTATTTATCACAGTGCACCTTAAAAATAGACCACTTTCCCTTTGCTCCTTGATAAGAAAAAGTTTAGGAGCACTGCTTAATGACTATGCCAGTAGATTTCCTAAATAACTAGTTTTAATTTTGTATTGTAGGGGCTAAGTAAAACATCCCCCTCACCTTCTGAAGTTTCACTGAAAATTAATTGACAAAGGGAAGATTAATAGAAGAAAAAGCATAGGCCAGGCGTGGTAGCTCATGCCTGCAATACCCACACGTTTGGAGGCCAAGCCAGGAGGATTACTTGAGGCCAAGAGTTTGAGATCAGCCTGGGGAACATAGTTGGGACCCCATCTCAACTAAAATATAAAAAATAGCTGTATGTGGTGGCTCCTAACTGTACTCCTAGCTACTCAGGTAGCTGAGGCAGGAGGATCACTCGAGCTCAGGAGTTTGAGGCTATAGTGAACTATGATCAGGCCACCACACTCCAGCCTGGATGAAAGAGTGAGACCTATCTCATAAATAAATAAATAAATAAATAAATAAATAAATAAATAGCATACTAAATTCATTTCAACACACATAGCAGTGGGAAAATTGCAGAAGCGTGATTATCCAATAACCCAATGGGTACAAAAGCTTATCTATCCTTCATGTAGGATAGGGGGAAGGTGGGGCACACAGACAATTCTTTTGAGAGGCAGTAATTGATTTTTAGAGAGGATGAATGGGCCTGGAAGGCAGAAATTAACTTGTAAGTAATTCTGTCTGAAATTTGAAAGAACCCAAGAAGAAGGCATTATCATGTGAAAAATTGTTTCCTGGTGTGGTTGCATTACTCAGTCTTCTTTTCCACCATAGATAATGAGAATTTAGGGAGAGGATGGAAGGCGATTGTGTTTCTCTTCAGGGGCCCAGATTTTAGGTAGGTAACAGAACTTCAGAGAAAAGCCTCATCCCATGCTCTGGGAGACACAAAGGGTGAAGAGGCAGGAGTGGAGGAAGGTCAGACAGATGCCGGTGTGGTTTCCTTAGTTCAGTCATATTTCAGGATAAACTATTCTGATTTCCTTCAGTTTCCCATTTTAAATAATGTTTTTAGAAAGTTTCACATATTAAAGTAGGATTGGTAGTTATGGAGAGAGAAATCAGGTTGGTAATTAAATGGCAAGGGATCTGAGAAAGAAGAAAACAAAATAGATTAGGATGAGAATGAATACATAGAAAAGAATGAATCTGAGCACTTTTCTTCACACCCAATTAAACCAGTCTCTCATTTCTGGGAATAGGCCAGGCAATTAAACAATTGTCTCTCATTCTATAAGATGGTGTTGCAGATGTATTCTCAAAGCTAGGCCTCTATATATGATACAGGCCAAAAGACTGTTAATAAGAGGTATTTTTATGAAAACAAGGGGGAAAAAAAAAAACAAAGTTTACAGTGTACAGTAGTCTATAAACTTGTTTTTCTCTAGTTTGGAAGGCAGCCAGTTGCAAAGACAACTGCATCTAAGCTGAAGCATCTTTAGTTAGAGAAGGGAGGGTAGTGGCAATCTCACCAATTGTCCCAGCATAAAGGTTGTCTATACAAAAGCCATTGTGGTGATTTCTGTGGTTCCTATTTATCAAGCTGTCTAACTTCAGTTTATAGAGCTTCAGGAAAAAGGAAGTTTTAATTTCTGCTGATTTTAAGTCAGAAAAGGGGGGGGAAATGGGAAACAGTATGGAGAGTTGCAGCCAGATATTGGAGGAAGTTACAAATTCAGTATTCAGTCCAGATAATAAAACATAACTCAAAAATTATGGACAGGGCTAGAATCTAATAGTAGGTGTGCAATAATTTTCTTCTGAAACATAATTTTTCTTTCTCTGGTCCCTCATTTCCATCAAAGTTATTTATGGAAAGACTAACTTGTTTGTAAAATAACTTGCATTAATTTGACCTGTAACTTTCTGTAAAGTTACAGATAATGATTTATCATACAGGCTACAGGCTCTACTTATTGGCTTTGCTGTAACTTCTCAAAAGGAATCCAAGATGAGACTTTTAAAAGCCACTGAAAGCTAAGAAACCAAGCCAAGGATTTGACTCACCTTCAGACTGGTAATACCTGTATGAATTGGGTGAATTTCTCTCTTCTTGAGATCTCTAAAACTTCTCTTGAGTTTCCTCAGCCTATCAAAAAGTGACATTATTTACTTACCACAGGGCTAGGAATTTTATGAGGGCACCGTGTATGTAAGGTTCTAGGCAAGTCTTTCCAAGGGTATGAGGTTGGCTCTATAAAGTCAACCCCAGCTTCTCAAAGCTGTCTAAAGACATGACATTCCAGTTAAAGTCTGGGTAAAATAATTTGCATCTCCAATTGTGTCCTGTTACAAAAGAAAACAGATCTTTAGTGAGCTTATGCAAATAACTGTATTGCCATAAAATAATAATACTCAAGAATCGTCCAAATTCTGGAGGAATCAAATAGAAAGATAAATGTTTCAATTTTGTTCAGAAAAGTATAGTTTACCCAATTGCTGTAAGCTATAAATAGCTTAAAAGAAAAAAGCTTTTTGTACTCTGGAAAACAAAATATAAAAATTATTGATAAGATTTCAATGACTGGAGGAACACCAGAGTCCTTGGTTTTGGGCTGATTTAGATAAAACAACACGGATATATGTGGAATGGTTTGAAGGAGTGGAGAGTTTAAAAGGCAAAAAAGAAGGAAGAAGCTCCCCTTTACAGAGACAGAAGGAGGCGGGCTCCAAGTTGAGAGAGGAAACCCCGAGTGCAATGGCAAATAGCCAGTTATATGAGGAGGCTGAAGGAGGAGGCGGTGTTTGATTTGCATAGGGCTCAGGGGTTTGATTTGCCCAGGTATGTCATTCATTTAGCCTGCGAAAAAACTGGCCTTCCCACCCTAGCCTTCTAATATGCAAATGCAGGGTACCATAATGTTTAACACACGTGTGGATATGTGGAGGTGGCCATGTTGCCAGGAGCATGAGGGGAGAAGGGAAAAGATGGCGGGAATATCAATGTTAGGGTGGACCCAGTTTTTAATGGCTGCATTTGCATATCGAAACTTGTCCGCCCAGCTCTAAGAGTAGGGACTTTCCTGCTAGACAAGAAACGTTTCTGGAGCTGCTTTAAAAGAAACAAAAACTTCCCAAGGACTCCTTTTCTTCTTTATCTGCCTAAAATAATTTCTTAATAACTCTTATAACATGATCAGCAGTGTTTCAAACAAAAAAAGTTATAAGAAATCATAATTTTTCATCAGTTCGGTCCCATGTGATTAATTCTTGTTCTGCTTGATGTTTGGTTAGCAGTTTTATGAATCCAATTTTTCTTCTATTGGAGCTTTTGAAATTCTTACCCTGTTTAATTGAATAATTTCAGTCATCAGCAGAAGTCTGTATTTCAGAGTACCTATCAGAGTCTTTTTAACCTTTTTGAGGAACCTCCATGAAAACACAATACTTTAGAATTATAGATGCTTGCAAAGATTTTTGACAAAAATCATCAGAATTAAAGCTCTTAACTGTGGAGAACAAGACTTACAATGGCCATAGTTAAAGATGGAACTGACAAGGAAATTTGGTTACTTTCTATTACAACAATTTAACGTATCAGATTTTTAGGAATCATATACAAGTTTGGGGTGCATACCAACAATACATTTATACAAATATAACTCAGAGAAGGCTAAGCATCATTTTTTATTTGCTAATGTCTTCTATATTATTTAACATATTAAATAAGCCTGATTGGGTTTATTATCTTTCTTTCAGATGTGTTCAGGGTTTCTCTGTATTTTTCCCAAAGTTAGTTTGGGTCAAAAAGACTTAATTTAGAATACAAAATTTGATTTGGGGAAGATTGTCAAGTATTTCAAAGGTTTATAACACTTGATCAAAAAAAGATTATAGGTCACTGTAAATTAAGTCATTCATTTAGCCAAAGTGATAAGTAAAACATTTTAAAAATCAAAAATCTTTCCTTATTGAAAGAGAGAAAACTAAATTTTCCAAGTAATCAAAAGGCCTAATAAAGACAATGTGAGACACACAAAATCTCTCCTCTTTCTCAACTTTCCCCTTCTGTAGTTCACTCAAAGGTGAATAAAAATCTTTTGCTATCTTGTATTAATATTACACAAAAACCTTGTTGAAAAGAGAAAAACAAACTTAACTTTTGTACAAATGTGTCTTTAATACTAAAGCTAATTTTAACTAAATGTTATAAACAAATCTGTCTAATATCATTCAGCGTTGACCACACAAAGATACTCATACACTTTTCATAACCACTTAAAATTTAAAAAAATTCCTTTTTGTATCCTCTCACTTTTGCCTGCCTTTTTAAAATTTTGAAACAACATCTAGATAACTCTGTTTTTTTTTTGGTTTGTTTGTTTGTTTGTTTGTTTTTTTGAGACAGAGTCTCACTCTGTCGCCCAGGCTGGAGTGCAGTGGCCTGATCTCAGCTCACTGCAAGCTCCGCCTCCCGGGTTCACGCTATTCTCCTGCCTCAGCCTCCGGAGTAGCTGGGACTACAGGCGCCCGCCACCTCGCCCGGCTAGTTTTTTTTGTATTTTTTAGTAGAAACAGGGTTTCACCGTGTTAGCCAGGATGGTCTCGATCTCCTGACCTCGTGATCCGCCCGTCTCGGCCTCCCAAAGTGCTGGGATTATAGGCTTGAGCCACCGCGCCTGGCCTAGATAACTCTCAAAATAAACAAAAGTATTTTTCTTTTAATAAAATCCACTTCTTCATGACTTCCTTAAAACATTTTTCATCAAAAACATGTCTTTCTTTGTCTGTTTTTGGTACTTAGCATGTGAAATTGTTTCTCTGAATTTTAACACTTGTAATTTTTGTATTTTTAGTAGAGGTAGGATTTCACCATGTTGGCCAGGCTGGTCTCGAACTCCTGACCTCAGGTGATCTGCCAGCCTCGGCCTCCAAAAGTGTTGGGATTACAGACATGAGCCACCACACCCGACCAGTTGTAACTCTTTATAACCGTAATTTTCAGTAAAAATATAGGAAGTAAGAAATTTTAATTGTTATGTACCAAAACATTTTAGGAATACATATTTTATAATTTCTAGAAGCATAGGCTTGTTTGTAGAACAATTTTTTCAATGTGAAACAGATTACATTTACCAACAAACTCAAATATCTTTTGTTTCTTTAAAATAAGACAAAAGTATATATGCTTAAACTCATTTAGTCATGATTGTTTTAGCATTATGTTAAATTTGGAAATAATCTAGATATTAAATGAATATTCTTCATTTAATTTAGCTAAGCGTAACTCTAAGTGTACCAGTTATCAAAGAGATTTGAAAACTTTTAAGTAAACTGATCATGAGATGTAATTATTATTAAAAGTTTATTTTGTTTAGATTTATCTAATTTACTCATTTTTAAGAATTATATTTGAATTGTTCATAAAAATAAAGCTAGCTATTTAAATTATATTATATTTTTCTTTTGAAAAAGCAAAACCAAGCTAATCCTGCATTCATCAGTCTTATCTTAAGCAAAATCTGTGAGATACTGGACACAGGTACCCTCCCCAGTGTCTTCTCCAATTGTCCTGGGTTTACACACAACATCCAGGGTAGCTATGAAGGACAGGGCTTATCTGTGTCCTAGATTTACCCACTAGAAACACAGATGGTATACAAACACAGGTACATGCGTATACATAAAAATGCAAACAGAAATATAAATTTCATAGCTTTGGTTTTACAATTTTAGCCGTAAGATAAGTAAAACTCACAGGCTTAAAATGACAGTTGGATTCAAACTGTGACTTTAAATGGAACAAAGTTAATCTGTTGCACATAGTAGAAGCTCCTGAGTTTTAGAGAAAATAGGGGAGCAAATTTACAACTGAAAGCACAGAGAGACACTAAGTTTTTTGTCTTTTTTGTTTTGTTTTGTTTTGTTTCTTTTGTGACGGAGTCTCCAGTCTCGCTCTGTCGGCAAGGCTGGAGTGCAGTGGCGCGATCTCGGCTCACTGCAACCTCTGGCCCCCCAGTTCAAGAGTCTCCTGCCTCAGTCTCCCGAGTAGCTGGGACTACAGGCACGCGCCACCACGCCTGGCTAATTTTTTGTGTTTTATTTTGTTTTTTTTTTTAGTAGAGGTGAGGTTTCACCGTGTTAGCCAGGATGATCTAGATCCCAGATCTTGTGATCCGCCCGCCTCAGCCTCCCAAGGTGCTGAGATTACAGGCGTGAGCCACAGCGCCTGGTCCGACACTGTTAAGTTTTTACAAGAAGGAGTTGGGTGTGTCAGAAGAGACACAGAGGATGATTAAAAATGGATGCCACAGCAACACAAAACCATAGGAATTTATGAAGGGGTGGCCTGCCCCTCCACACCTGTGGGCCTTTCTCGTTAGGTGGAACCAGAGACTTGAGAAAAGAAATGAGACATAGAGACAAAGTATAGAGAAAGAAAAAGTGGGCCCAGGGGACCCGCGCTCAGCATACAGAGGATCCACACCGGCACCAGTCTCTGAGTTTCCTCAATATTTATTGATCATTATCTTTACCATCTTAGAAAATGGAAGTGACAGGGTAATAGGATCATAGCAGGAAGAAGGTCAGCACTAAGACATACGAATAAAGATCTCTGTGACATGAATAAGTTTAAGGAGAAGTGCTGTGCCTTGATATGCACATGCAAACATCTCCATAAACCTTTTTAGTGCAGAAAGAGCAGTATTGCCGCTAGCATGACCCACCTTCAACCCTAAGGTGGTTTTCTCCCATCTCAGTAGATAGAACATACAATTGGGTTTTATACGGAGATGTTCCATTGCCCAGGGATGGGCAGGAGACAGATGCTTTTCTCTATCTCAACCGCCAAGAGGCCTTCTTTCCTCTAATTCTAATCCTCCTCAGCACAGACCCTTCAGGGATGTCAGGCTGGGGGATGATTAGGTCTTTCCCTTCCCACGAGGCCATATTTCAGACTATCACATGGGGAGAAACCTTGGACAATACCTAACTTTCCTAGGCAGAGGTCCCTGCGAACTTCTGCAGTGTGTGTGTCCCTGGGTACTTGAGATTAAGAGAATGGTGATGACTTTTAACCAGCAAGCTGTCTTCAGGCACTCGTTTAACAAAGCACACCCGGCACAGCCCAAATCCGTTACACCTTGAGTCACCACAGCACATGTCTCCTGCAAGGACAAGGTTGGGGGTAGGGTCACAGATTAACAGCATCTCAAATACAGAACAAAATGGAGTCTCTTATGTCTACTTCTTTCTATATAGACACAGTAACAGTCTGATCTCTCTTTCTTTTCGTCACAATTTACCATAGGATTTTATATGAAGATCAATTTTAGTTAGATAGACAGCTTTCAGTTTAGTCTCCACTTTTCAATTGTACCACTGAAGTCAGAAGCAACAAATAAATACATAGGTCCAATGAAGCGTTTGAAGCTTCTCAGGCCCAATACTCAGACATGTAAAAGGCAGGTACAGCTATAAAGTGAAGCACCTGGATTTCCAGAAATCAAGGATCCCATTCCTGAACTGAATCTCAGGTATCCCAAAGCGGAGGCAAAAGCACAAGAGGAAAATGCCACGAGCTGGGGTCTGATATCTCGCTGCAAGGACATTCCCCTGAGGCTGGTGGGTGACCTAACTCCAACCAGCCCTCTCTGTGATTAGCTAACCCCCATAAATTTTCTTTTCCTGATGGGAGGTGTTTTCACAGCCTCCAAATGACCAAATGGCACTCATTGTCAAGCCATAGTCCTGGGTCTGAGATTCCTCACTGACCAACCTAGCTGATGACTTTTCCCATACTAAATTGCCACTTACTGTTAGTGGCAGTCAGAAATCTGAGGCTTTTCTTATCTAAATATGCAAAGAAATACCTGGGATGTCCTTTCTTATTATTTATCCATTGACCACCAATGAAAAAAAAAGTAGAGGCTTAAAAGGGAAAATATTAATGATTCAAAAGAACTGAATGGAAGGTCATAGGTGGTACGAAAGAGGAGCAGAAGCAAATGGAAGAATAAGTCTTGGCAGAACCAGTTTGGGAAGATCATAAGCTTCCCCAAAAGACCAACACAATACAGTTTTTTGAGCAAAATCATGTCAAGAAAGGAAATAAAGAAACCAATCACACACACACACACACACACACATATATGTATATACTTCAGGCTGTGAGTATGTGTGTATAAAAGATTTCATATAAATATATATATCAACTTTTAATAATATTAGCTTTTAATTAAGCTGACTTCTGATCATAGAGCCCTTAAAACAACAACAACAACAAAAAACCCCACAAAACTTTACATCTCTTACTATTCTTATGCAGCCTAAACAGTCAATATTCCTGGTTTTTGAACTTTCTTTTTGTTAAGCCAAAGGTATTTACCAAGTGACTCAGAAACAAAATTAAGTTTTTTTGACTTAACCAAGAACACATGAGATGTCTCCAAAGAGGTACAAAGAAGTAGTCCTCACAGGATCCAGAGCCATCCCCAAAAACATCTAAAGAAAACAAAACAAAACAAAATAAAGACTTAGAGACGAACAGGAAACAACAACTGTCCATTGGAGGCAAAGGATCAATAACACATGAGTACCCCAAAAAGTCAAGAGGCAAACAATATACATTCAAAAGAAACAAGTGTTTTTGGCCGGGCGCGGTGGCTCACGCCTGTAATCCCAGCACTTTGGAAGACCAAGACAGGCGGATCATGAGGTCAGGAGATCTAGACCATCCTGGCTAACACGGTGAAACACCGTCTCTACTAAGAACACAAAAAATTAGCCGGGCGCGGTGACGGACGCCTGTAGTCCCAGCTACACGGGAGGCTGAGGCAGGAGAATGTCGTGAACCCGGGAGGCGAGTGCGCCGCTGCACTCCAGTATGGGCGACAGAGCGAGACTACGTCTCAAAAAAAAAAAAAAAAAAAAAAAAAAAAAGAAGTAAGTGTTTCATTTTTATCCTCAGTTAAAGGATTTCGTTTTCAGGGGACTAATTCCCTGACTAGGAATCGAACCCAGGCTACAGCAGTGAAAGCACAGAATCTTAGCTACTGGAGTACAAGCTGGAGTGCCCTTCATTGTGGCTCTGCAGAGGATCCAGAACTGGTAGTGTGAGCATGCAAAGGATTTTAACTTGTTTTAGATCTGATTTCTGCTTTATAGAAAATCTTGCCAAGGGAGTTTTTAGGGTTATATTTCTGCTGTATCTTTTTATATGTACCAATAAGATAGCTGTTTAAGATGAGAGCTCTCTACAGTAGTTTTTTTTTTTTTTTTTTAAATATAGTCAATTTATGTATTCCATGAGTGATTCAAGCCCATAAGTCTTTTTCATGGAAAATCACAGAAGTAACTTTCCAGGTTTCGAATACCGTGCACAGGTCCCCATTTATAACAATGAGTATGGATTTTCTAATTATATAACCAGATCCTCATTTAAAACCCATATCCTCTTGAAATCTATAATCTACAGTTGGTTTGCCAAGGTTGATTTAAATAACCAATGAAACCATTATAAATATCCCAAAAAAATTTCTAAGTCTATTCTATTAGGTGAACCCAATATGCTTTATTTATATACAGCTGGAAAACATTATTACTGCCTAATAACCTTCCCCTAATTTTCCACCCAATAAATATCCTCCTGTTAACCATTCAAATGCTTGATCAAAATATAATATTAGTCAACAGTATTTTACAATTGAAGAAGGACTGAAACTCTTTGGGGGTGTATGAAAATCAAATCAAGCTTGAATCAAATATTAAATAACATCAGAAAACACAAAACAAAACTGCCTACAAGTTTGTAATTGTGGATGTGGCTGTGTGTGTGCACATGTGTGCATGTATGTGTGTGTCATGTATCTGAATTTACACTAGCTCTTAATTTATAATGAAAATAAAATTATCCTCATTATTTCCTTTTTCCTTCACTGAAGAGGCATTCCCTGGGCACACATACAAAACTTGTACCTTTGTAATTTTTGACTTTTAATTTCTTAGACAAAAACGCCTGCCATTTCCCCCAAAGTAATATGTACTTGCAGTTATTAATTCACATAAATTCACTCCATCCCTTAAAATTGATTTTGTGAAATTAAATCATGTACTTTTATATTTAGATAAATTTTGAAAAAGGTGATGTATTAAACTGTATTATTTGAATTATTTAATGATTTGCTGCTAAGGTGATTTGGCCACAATATGGTAACCTCATCTGAAAAATATATTTTTTTTGGTTTTCAACATGCGCCCCTATACTTGACATCCACAATTCTCCAAAATGAATATCGCCATCATCTGAATCAGATTTCTTTTCCAGTGTGGGTACTATGCATTAAGAAGCCAAGAGCCCAAGAGTTTAATTACTATTCTTATTTTGCAGCCTCTCAGACTTAAACTCAATGTATGATGTACATATCTTCCAGGCACTGTTGCATCAAGCACACATCAGTTGTCACTTGTTGGGGCCATTAACTAGACAAGTCCAAAACAAAACTCAGAACAGAGAGGACATGTTGTGCATTCTATAAATTATGTGTTCTGAGAACCTATTAAAGCTGACAGTGAAGGGGGCCTGCTATTGGTGAGCGCCTTATTATACCTTGTACTTTATTCCCTGTTGACTTTGGTTATGCCATACCTTTCCATTTCCTGGAGAAATAAATTAAAAGTCAGAAATAATTTGCCTGACAGAGGGTGCAGGTGGAATTTTGTTCAGAACAGCCTTTGCACACTGTGAAATCCAATTTAACCCCTTGATGGGGGGACAGCTTATTTTCTTTTGTTGACAGCTTTGTGGCAGCTAAAATAGGGACCTGATTAAATAGAGACAGTGAGAGATTGAGGTCTTGTTCTAACAGCAGGGGGATCAAGGCCTCTAATCTTATCTCCCACGGCACTGAGATGAACTGAGGACGTAGGCGGGAGAGATTAGTCCAGGTATTTTGTGTGATAGGAGGGGAAAATACTAAGGAGAGAAAATATAGGTAAAAAAGGATATGAACAACAATTTTTAAAATAATAAATATTTATTAGGAGTTGAAAATGAAAAAGTCTAGGCTGCAGTAAAAGAAAAAAAGAAAAAGAGCCCTAAGTTAACAGTTTGAAAAGGTGAGCTTTGTGTAGTTTTATCCTCCGATGATTGTTTCTTTAAAAGTGGGTGCTTTTTAAAAGTAAAATATTGTAAATGTGAAATGTATCTCAGACAATACAATATCATTTGGTTCTATTTGTGTGCTGCCTTGCCTAACAAAATTATTATTTACACTCATATTCACCACATTTAAATGAAACCTAACAAATATACAATGTCTATTTCATTAATTCAGAATTATTTATTTATTTACTTATTTACTTATTTTTTTGATGGAGTCTTACTCTGTCACCCACGCTGGAGTGCAGCGGCGCCATCTCGGCTCGCTGCAACGTCCGCCTCCCGGGTTCAAGTGGTTCTCCTGCCTCAGCCTCCCTAGTAGCTGGGATTACAGGCATGCACCACCACGCCCAGCTAAATTTTTTTGTATTTTTTTTTTTTAGTAGAGATGGAGTTTCACCATATTGGCCAGGATGGTCTTGAACTCCTGATCTTGTGATCTGCCTGCCTCAGCCTCCCAAAGTGCTGGGATTACAGGCATGAGCCACCTTGCCCAGCCCCATTCAGAATAATTTATTATGGATCCACCAAGTCCTATAAATAGTATTCATCTGAGATTGATATTAATCTTTTATAAAATTACTTTTTCAATGTTATCCAGAATGTGGAACATAAATTGTATCATTTGCTAATTGTTATGATACATTTTGAAATTTCAGTAGGTCTAAGTAAGTGCTTTTATTGAGGGTTCAATCTAGGGTAGAAGATCCTAACAATTTTGTTTTTCTCAAAGAATACTCAATCATATTTTTCCTTTAGGTATATATATGATTGCTTTCTACCTGGCCTTAGCTGGGCTGTGCCATTTGCTTCCATTGTGCCTTTTGCAGTATGTCTCCTGTGACGCACTTCCCTGTACCACATCTAGTGTTGTCTGTTAATTGATGGAGTTGGAGGGTGAGTCAGGTCAGAATTTTTACTTTAGTGTCTTCATAGCTGCAGAATGTGAACAAGTATTATGTAGATATAGTTATAGATTCAGATACATGACACACACACATGCACACATGTCCACATCCACAAATGGTTCACTGGTCAATAGATTTGAGAAAAACTTTGTTAAATATGTGTACAAACTTTGATTTTAAAGGATCTGAGAAGTCCTGTGGGAATGTGAGGGGCAACTCTTTAAGAAACTGAGTGGCTTAAGTAGCATCTCCTTAACTAATTTTACCATGGAATCCCTTTCAAAGAACACCTCTCAGCTGTGGTGTGGGAGGTCATTCACTTCATACCCACAGGTCCTTCTACCTTGGAGACATACAGGTCCTAAAGTGACCTTCTCTTAGTATAGCCTGGGGTTGTTCCCCTAATCTGTACTTATAAATTCAGGGACACACAGAAATATGCATAAAATTGTTGCTCAGGTGATCCTTCCTTCCTTCCTTCCTTCCTTCCTTCTTTTCTTTCCTTCCTTCCTTCCTTCCTTCCTTCTTTTCTTTCCTTCCTTCCTTCCTTCCTTCCTTCCTTCCTTCCTTCCTTCCTTCGTTTCTTTCTTTCTTTCTTTCTTTCTTTCTTTCTTTCTTTCTTTCTTTC
>NC_045450.1:44900392-44900580 GCF_002776525.5 Piliocolobus tephrosceles
TTCTTTCTTTCTTTCTTTCTTTCTTTCTTTCTTTCTTTCTTTCTTTCCTTTTCTTTTCTTTTCCTTTCTTTCCTTCTTCCTTCCTTCCTTCTTTTCTTTCTTTCTTTTTCTTTCTTTCCTTCCTTCCTTCCTTCCTTTCTTTTCCTTCCTTCCTTCCTTCCTTCCTTCCTTCCTTCCTTCCTTCCTTC
>NC_045450.1:44900590-44908545 GCF_002776525.5 Piliocolobus tephrosceles
TTCCTTCCTTCCTTCCTTCCTTCCTTCCTTCCTTCCTTCCTTCCTTCCTTCCTTCCTTCCTCTTTCTTTCTTTCTCTCTCTCTCTCTCTTTCTCTTTTTGACAGAGTCTCACTGTGTTGCCCAGGATGGAGTGCAGTGGTGCTATGTCGGCTCACTGTAACCTCTGCCTCCTGGCTTCAAGCCATTCTCCTGCCTCCTGAGTAGTACAGACTACAGGCGTGCACCACCACACCCGGCTAATTTTTTTTATATTTTTAGTAGAGATGGGGTTTCACCATATTGGTCAGGCTGGTCTCGAACTCCTGACCTCAAAAGATTGTCCTGCCTCAGTCTCCCAAAGTGCTGCCATTACAGGCACAAGTCACTGTGCCCAGCCTGGTGATGAATATTTCTTGACACATTTTCACATATTTTTGTCTAATATACTTTCTACTTTCTGAGTCTCTGGGGCAAATCTTCTTTTCTCACATAAGCTTTCAAGTGACTCTCCTTCAGCTCTTGTCTTTTTCAGCTTTGCTTTTTAACTATTAATTTTTTTGGAACAAATGACATGATTTTATGGGAAATTTGCCTTTCTGAAGATTCTCTTGTGGGCATTTGGGAGTACATGTACATTTCTATATTCAGTTGTTTTGTTCTGAGATTTACATACTATGTGCAGTTTTACCCCCATGTTATTGAGCTGTTGAGTACAGCAAGAGTGAAATAAATGTGAGGGTGTCACACGTATGGCTTTCATAACTTCACCAAAATAGGTGAGCTAAGGTGCCAGAGTATTAAGAGGCCTGAGATGTTGTAAAATGGAGTGAGTAGGAATTTTGTTTTTTAATGTTGAAAGATTGTGACACTTCTCCAAGCCTCAGAATTCCCATCCCATATGGATGCTATAAAAATTAAATAAGATGCCTTACCTAAAGCCTACATATTATAGGGCCTCTATATTCATTCACTATCTCATTTTTCCACTGTTCAGGCCAGTCTTGCTAAAGTCAAAGTTTTTGTTTATACCAAAGTGTTTCTAGGATGAGAATTTAACCTCCAAAGACACTTAAAATTTCTGTGGCTCCCTCGAATCAAATACAGAAGCTGTATAATCATATTTAGTATCTTTCCCTTCAGACAAAGAGGTAGATACTGAGAATCAACTAGCTTAAATTACATTTCATCCCTCTTCAAGCAAGCAATGGTAGGAAAGTTTAAAAGTACATTTTCCATATTCCTAGACAGAGGGGGCAACTCTGTTAGTTTAGCTTCTGCCAATCAAATAAGCCTGGATTATATTTGATCTGGAACAAGTCAGGTAAAGAGGCAGAGAAGGACACATTAATTCTTTTCTGTTATATATTATGGTCCAGGAGACATACGTTTATGGAGCTGGTTGCCATGTCAGGGATTCATTCAACAGATAACTTTCTCATTCTACAGTTTCCTCATTCAGGGACAGCAGCTCCTTCAGTAAACTCCTCCTACATTGTTGCTTGGGAAGTCATTACTAGAAGCTCAGCTAGGAACCTGTGTCTTCAGGCTTTCCAACAATTCTTAAGCCAGCTTTTTTGTTCTGTTGTGTTTTTCATTTTCTCTTATTTTATTTTATTTTTGAGACGGAGTCTTGCTCTGTTGCCTGCTGGAGTGCAGTGGCGCCATCTCGGCTCACTGCAACCTCTGCCTCAGCCTCCTGAGTAGCTGGGGCTACAAGCGTGTGCCACCACACCCAGCTAATTTTTCTATTTTTAGTAGAGACGGGGTTTCACCATGTTGGCCAGGATAGTCTCAATCTCTTGACCTCATAATCCACCCACCTTGGCCTCCCAAAGTGCTGGGATTACAAGTGTGGGCCACCATGCCCGGCCTTTATTTTTTTATTTTTTATTTTTTATTTTTTGAGATGGAGTTTCACTCTTATTGCCCAGGCTGCAGTGCAATGGCATAATCTCAGCTCACTGCAACCTTTGCCTCCTGGGTTCAAGCAATTCTCCTGTCTCAGTCTCCCAAACAGCTGGGATTAGAGACGCCCGCCCACCACCATGCCTGGCTGATTTTTTGTATTTTTAGTAGAGACAGTTTTGCCATGTTGGCCAGGCTGGTCTTGACCTCCTGACCTCAGGTAATCCACCCTCCTTGGCCTCCCGAAGTGTTGGGTTTACAGGCGTGAGTCATTGCGCCCAGCCTGTTGTGTTTTTAAAATGTGATAAATCCCTTTACGATTAATAGTGTATATTGTGTCCACTGTTCTCTGACTGATACAGAAGATAGTAAGACTACTGTAATTCAGGTTGTTGCTCAAATGCTCAGTGAAGGTGGAAGATGAAAGTATTTTCAGGGAAGAACCATACCACAATTCTGACAGTCTCATCTTGTATAAAATGCAGGAATGACTTTGCTATGTTAATTTTCTCTTCTCAAGACCACTTTTATTTTTTTTTTTCAAATAAGATAACATTTACCCTTTCCAGGAATTAAGATGTGTATATCTTGGAGGAGGGGTATTTTCTAGCCTTTTACAAAAGGGATTGAATTTAAGGAGACCATTGTTTTTCAAACTGTTTTCCTCAGAGAGTTTCTAAGGGTTTCTTAGGGAGATACTAGAAACAAGTGTGAATCTGACCTCAATTATCATTGCTTCAAAATCCTATTGAACCTTCTCCTCTTTTCATTTAATAATTTGTTTGTACAAAGTTTATCATGGTAGAAAGACCTTTCAAGACTGAGAGAGAGCACCTAAATTGCTGTAACTCATGATCATCAACGTGAATTCTGAAACACAGTTTTCTGATTCCCAAGCCTGCAAGTACTTTTTTACCAAATGAAAAGTTGATATCGAATACACATGAGGATATTAAGCTGAGCCAATTAAGAGATACTCTTTTACTGAAAATAAAGTCTCTCTCTAGGGAAGAAACTCACTGATTAAATGGTTACAAAACAAAGACCCATTTGTGGCAATTAATCACAAGGTCACAAAACGTGAGTTCAAAGTCCAATTCAAATTCCATATTGTAAACTTCACTCTAAGCAATAATTTCTGTCATCAGTAAATGATTTTATCACGTTGCCATTTCTTTTTCTGCTCAAAGTTGTGTTGTTTATGTTTGTTCTTTGAGCCTTTTTGAAATTATTTGCTTTCAGGGCAAATTTTCACCAAGGGGAGTGATGATAATGACTACTCTTGTGGTCAGAATGTCTTAAAAACAGAGAAACATTTGCTTCGTGGTTTTGATAACCACATTTGCTACCTGTGCCTCGGGTCATTCTGACATATGCAGGAAGAAAGCAGCGTTTACCAAGAGATGACTAGAGATGACACTATTTTACCACTCTTCCTCCTAACTCTTATGATAGGAAATGAAAACAGGAACAACAATAGAAAGGCAGGGAACACTATTCTGGAGGAAAAAAAATTTTTCCATATTTCACAGTAACATCCTCTCAGTTGACATGAGTGCTTTGTAGAGTTTCTGCCACATGAGTTTCTGGAAGGTGTTGACAGTATTGGTGGCCAAAGAAAAATTGCTTTCCTGTGGAAACCCTAACAAAAGGAGCTCTTCAAAATGAACCCGTGTACCACTTCTGTCCCAACCAGTCGTTGAGTACTACGTAGCTCTAAATGCCGATGGGACAGAAAATTTTAACCTGAGATAGAAACGTTGCTGAGACTTCATGGAGAAGATTGACAGCAGATATTCACTTAGAGAAGCTCGTCTTACACTTCATTGAGTAAACTGCAGAGAAGCACAGGACAGCGAGGGAGATACGGCTAGTGCTCGTAGATGTACCAGCAATTTATGATCATGGCCTCTTGAGTGCAATGGTAGGTGTTAATAGGAAAGTAATATTAATATTTATTCATCATTATACTATGATATTATTAGCATTTTCTCATTGACTCTTTACAATACTATCAGCAAGTAGATATCATTATTCTCTTTTACAGCAAGAAATTGAGAAACAAGGATGGTGTGTTACGCAAGTAATGCTTAAAAAACCCAATTCTGACTAATTTCTATTCTGTAAGTCAAATAACATAAGAAAATAGTATTTTAACTCTCATAAGATATCATAATAATTTTCCAATCTGTCTCTTGGTGGTTATCATTATTGGTTTTATGCATAGTTTTATATGGCATTCTTTGATTTTTTTTCTTTTTGATAGAGTCTTGCTCTGTCACCCAGGCTGGAATGCAGTGGCATGATCTTGACTCACTGCCACATCTCCCTACCTTGCTCAAGTGATTCTCTTGCCTCAGCCTCTCGAGTAGCTGAGACTACAGACCCATGCCACCACGCCTGGCTAATTTTTGTATATTTAGTAGAGACAGGGTTTTACCATATTGGCCAGGTTACTCTTGAACTCGTGACCACAAGTGATCCGACTGCCTCGGTCTCCCAAAGTGCTGGGATTACAAGAGTGAGCCACTTTACCCAGTGAATATAGAAGCATTTCTATGTAAACTAAAATGCAACTGCATTGTGAAGTCTCCCACTCCAGATTGCCAAAAATTTGTTTTGCTTTATGTTTGCCTTCATCAGAAAATAAAAGAATACAGACACCTCATTCGTTATAAAGCCAACTTGCTTTGAGTAACGGCTTTAAAAATAGAAAACAAATTGATATTCTTCATTTTTCTAGTAAATCTTAGTGTTTGCTGCTACAATATTTAGTGGGAAATTGTGTTCTTTTCCTATCATATTCTTTATTGATGCTAACGAGACAAGATAGGAATGACAAACCACCTTGAGTACCTCTCCAAGCAATATATATCTTGAAGCTTATAGACTAAGCTATATACAAAATCAATCTATTTTTTTTTCAGCATGACTCTGTGGATCTGTCTTTTCTTGTAAAGATATTAATTGGGCCAAAGGGGCTTTCAGGAAGTGGTTTAGTGGGACTTAACATCTATCAACAAATATTTATCAAGTGCCTACTTTGTAACGTATTGCCTTGTGAACATTTTGCAAAATTCTTGCTTTACTGCTGCATTATTTGTATGTTACAGGAGAAGATGGTGAGAGGAGTTTAAACTGAGAAATTCACTTTTTGTGTTGTTCACAATCTTTCCCACTATGTCAGTATTAATAACTTCAGGACTGTGGCCCTATACCTTGGTGGAAGGAAACATGATAAGTAATTAATTTACAGGGAAGGGACATGAGCAGGGACGTAGAAAACTGAGGGAGAATAAAGTAATCTGAAAACGAAGTTGTAGAAGACATTTGCTGTTTGCCTTTTACTAACCCTTCCCTTCCTATTGAGACCTACATTTTACTATGTAGATCTCATTTACTACATTTTACTATGTTCATCTCATGTTAGTTGGAGTTAAGTTTCAGGCCTGTAGCATATGACCCCAAGCCAGGTATATCAGAGACCCAAATGCTGCTGGCAACAGAAATTGGTTAGTGATCAGTATACATGTAATGTAAGCCAGTTAAATCAGAGTGAAACTCAGTTGGTTTTGGAAGGACTAATACAAACAGGATCTCCTTTCTCAAAGGTACTTCTATCTAGGAGGATTTAAAGATAATGCTACTTTAGTCATCTTGCCATCATTTTCAGGCTGAGAATAAGATTAATACAAGGTAAAGAAGACAGCAAATAAAATACATATAAATAAAATCCATCAACCAAGGCACCGAATCCAGCACTTACCCTGAACTTTTTAACCCCAGGGTACACTGGCCATTGACCAATATATTTTTTGTTTTGTTTTTTGAATAATCTAGTTTAGTTGATTTTCTGTCACTTATAACTAACAGATTAATAATTCAGAGAGGATGAACAATAATTACAGCGCCCATACAACAAGAAGTTAGAACCCAGATCAGTCCCAGGGAAGTTTGAGAGATGATCTGAAGCACAGTTTCAGAGTTGCTTTGTAAAAGTCGAGTGCAGTTGGAGGTCAGAGAAGGGAGGTTCCTCCAGACAACATCCTAGGGATAAAAATCCCAGTTGTAAGATATGAAATTCTAAGGAACAGGAAAGAAATAGACTGTCAGGTACTCTACTAGGATCTTAGGCGAAAGCTTAGGTGGGACATGCAAGTAACCTGACTCCTTTGTAGGAAGTTAGAAGCAGTAGGTATGTAACCACCCAATGGGTTCACCTTGCCCGCTGCCCAGAGAGAGCCAATTTATCAAGACAGGAGAATTGCAAAAGAGAAAGAGCTGTTCATGCAGAGCTGGCTGTGCGGGAGACCAGAATTTTATTATTACTTAAATCAATCTCCCGGAGCATTCAGGGATCAGAGTTTTTAAAGACAATTTGGTGGGTGGGGAGGGGCAGTGAGTCAAGGAGTGCTAATTGGTTGGGTCAGAGATGAAATCATGGGGCTTCACTGTCTTGAGCTGAGTCAGTTTCTGGGTGGGGGTCACAAGATCAGATGAGCCAGCTTTATGGATCTGGGTGGTCCCCTTGATCCATCAAGTGCAGGGTTGGCCAAACATCTTAAGCACTGATCTTAGGAGCAGTTTAGAGAGGGTCAGAGTCTTTTAGCCTCCAGCTGCCTGACTCCTAAACCATAATTTCTAATCTTGTGGCTGATGTCAGTAGTCCAGTCCCCAGGCAAGAAGGAGGTTTGTTCATGGGAAAGGGCTGTTACCGCCTTTGTTTTAAACTATAACTTATAAACTAAGTTCCTCTCAAAGTTAGTTCAGTCTATGCCCAGGAATGAGCGAGGACAGCTTGGAGGTTAGAAGCAAGATGGAGTTGGTTAAGTTAGATTTCTTTCAGTGTCTTAGTCATAATTTTGCAAAAGTGGTTTCAAGTATTCACAAGTTATTGTCACAAATATTTTAAATTCTGTTGACACTGTAAAATGTAATGTAAAACTGTCTCTGAATTATTTCCAGAAGAGAGGAGTTGCTGATTTCAGAGATAAGAAGCACTTTTTGGCCGGGCGCGGTGGCTCAAGCCTGTAATCCCAGCACTTTGGGAGGCCGAGACGGGTGGATCACAAGGTCAGGAGATCGAGACCATCCTGGCTAACACGGTGAAACCCCGTCTCTGCTACAAAATACAAAAAACTAGCCGGGCGAGGTGGCGGGCACCTGTAGTCCCAGCTACCCAGCTACTCGGGAGGCTGAGGCAGGAGAATGGCGTAAACCCGGGAGGCGGAGCTTGCAGTGAGCTGAGATCCGGCCACTGCACTCCAGCCTGGGCCACAGAGCGAGACTCCGTCTCAAAAAAAAAAAAAAAAAAAGAAGCACTTTTTTATTTTTTTGAGAAAGGGTCTTGCTCTTTCACCCAGGCTGGAGTACAGTGCCACAATTTTGGCTCACTGCAACCTGCATTTCCCAGGCTCAGTTGATCCTCCTGCCTCAGCCTCCTGACTAGCTGAGACTACAGGCACACGCCTCCATACCTGGCTAATTTTTGTAATTTTAGTAGAGACAGGGTCTCACCATGGAGGCCAGATTGGCCTCAAACTCCTGACCTCAAGTGATCAGCCTGCCTCAACCTCCAAAAGTGCTGGAATTAAAGGTGTAAGCCACCAGCCCCAGCCTCAGAAATAAGAAATACCTTGATATTCCCTTTGGAATAGAAGGTAAGTCCATGAAGGATTTTCAAACACACACGTAACTGGGCCAGGCACAATGGCTCACACCTGTAATCTCAGCACTTTGGGAGACTGAGGCAGGCAGATCACTTGAGGTCAGGAGTTCGAGACCAGCCTGGCCAACATGGTGAAACTCTGTCTATACAAAACCCACAAAAATTAGCCAGGTATGGAGGCGTGGTGAACCTGTGATCCCAGCTACTTGGGAGGCTGAGGCATGAGAATCTCTGGAACCTGGGAGGTGGAGGTTGCAGTGAGCCAAAGTCGTGCCCTTGCACTCTAGCCCAGGTGACAGAGCAGGAGACCCTGTCTTGAAAGAAAGATAGAAAGAAAGAAAGAAAGATAGATAGATAGAAAGAAAGAAAGAAAGAAAGAAAGAAAGAAAGAAAGAAAGAAAGA
>NC_045450.1:44908555-44914128 GCF_002776525.5 Piliocolobus tephrosceles
AGAAAGAAAGAAAGAAAGAAAGAAAGAAAGAAAGAAAGAAAGAAAGAAAGAAAGAAAGAAAGAAAGAAAAGCGAACGAGAGGGAGGAAGGAAGGAAGGAAGGAAGAAAGAAAGAGAAAGAAAGAAAGAGAAAGGAAAGAAAGAAAACCACAGGTAACTAAGGGATGATGAAATTCCATGCATTAAAAAAACAAAAACAAAAACAACAGAGGATATCTGTCCTTTTATGCCTATACAGTTGAAAGTGAGGAAAGTGGAAGTGAGAAGAATGAGAAGTAAGATAGGTTCTTTGAGGTTATTTCTATATGGGAAATTGGATAGTAGAAATTTGCTTATGGGGTAACTTAAATTCTCAGTGCTTCATGTTCAACTCAAGCTTCTTGGTTGTGTTTTGCTAAAATTTCTCTTTCACTTTTACCTCCAAATCATCACTAACTCAGTCTACTTTGTTAATAAATGCTTTATGAAGATGCTATTCTTTGTTACATTTGCTCCAAAATTGTAGTTATGTTCTTCCTCTCATGAGTCTGGAGCAGAGTCAGACATGAACAGAGATAGTCTAAAAATAATTTTTTAGGAATTTCTGGCCAGGCACAGTGACTCACACCTGTAATCCCATCACTTCGAGAGGCTGTGGCGGGCAGATCACCTGAGGTCAGGAGTTTGAGACCAGCCTGGCCAACATGATGAAACCCCATTTCTAGTAAAAATACAAAAAAGTCAGCCAGGTGTAGTGGCAAGCGCCTGTAGTCCCAGCTACTTGGGAGGCTGAGGAACGATAATTGCTTGAACCTGGGAGGTGGAGGTTGCAGAGAGTCAAGATAGTGCCATTGCACTCCAACCTGGGTGACAGAGTGAGACTCTGTCTCAAAAAAAAAAAAAAAAAAAAAAAAATGGTATGAAATTAAAGTTTAAGGTAGGGTGATAATTAATCTCAGTTCCCCTGGAAAAATTCTAGTTTGGCTCTATTGTCCTAGAGAATTATTAACAATTCCTTTTTTGTTAAATTAAATATAAGCAGGAGGCCACTAGTCTGAGGCTTATTCTGTACTTTGAATTCCTATATAACAAACTACAACCTAACTTAGGATGTCAACAAACTAAAACCAAACTCAGGAGTATTATTTTTAACAAATCTCCAAGTTTCAGCCAATCACAGATAACCAACTGCTCACACCATGCCCAAACAAGGCAGACACCTAGTTGTGGCCAATCATCTACTTAGCTTTGGTTCAGCCTATAAAAGCTTACTGCTCACACTGCTGGGCAGGGCTCTTTGAACCTCTTCTGGTTCTGAGTACTGCCTAATTCATGAATCATTCTTTCCTCAAATAAACTGTTAAATTTAATTTGCCTATGGTTTTTCTTTTAATACTTTTCACTTTCATATTTGTTGCCATTTGTAAAATAAAGTGTATGGACATCCAAATTCAAGCCCATCTTCTGTAGATTTCAAAAGTCTCAGGAAAGATCTCTTGAAAATTTCACATACAAATAACTTAGAATGCTTGTTCCATAATCATTTCTTGATAATAATCATGGCATGTAATGTTTTATCACTTGCATTCTCTAATATTCAAATTCTTCATTTATGGAATGGGAAACCTACAATAATTGAGCTACCTACTCAATTATTTACTGATATGTTCACTCAGTCACTCACTTAAACACACTCTCATTCTCTTTTTACCAGTTCATACAATTATCAAGAGGTTGCTCCATACTTGGAGTAATGCTAGAATCTGAGGATAAAAAGGTTAATCAGAAATCATTCTTGCCTTCAAGCAACTCATAGTGTTAGGGGAAGGGACTTGAGTAGAGAAATACATTGAAATGTGCAGTATACCAAATTTGCAGAACAGATGATAATATAAATAACAGCATTGATTCCAAGATAAATTAAATATGTTTTGACAATGTCAGTATCATGAACATGAACATGTATGTCATGGATAATTTCTTTCTGTTTTAAAAAATAATTTAACCACAGTTCTCAGTGAGTCTCTTCTTTCTAGTAAAGGGACATACTTGCAGGGCTCAAAAATTTGTTTCAAAGAAATTATAGGCCGGGCGCGGTGGCTCAAGCCTGTAATCCCAGCACTTTGGGAGGCCGAGACGGGCGGATCACAAGGTCAGGAGATCGAGACCATCCTGGCTAACATGGTGAAACCCCGTCTCTACTAAAAATACAAAAAACTAGCCGGGCGAGGTGGCGGGCGCCTGTAGTCCCAGCTACTCAGGAGGCTGAGGCAGGAGAATGGCGTAAACCCAGGAGGCGGAGCTTGCAGTGAGCTGAGATCCGGCCACTGCACTCCAGCCTGGGCGACAGAGCGAGACTCCGTCTCACAAAAAAAAAAAAAAAAAAAAAGAAATTATAGGTATAATTGTCTATTGATTTCTGAACGTTCAAAAAGGAATATCACAGGATTATGTCAAAGATGGCATTGTTTGTGATTCTCATATGCGTCAACACCCCAGAAGTATATTTTATGCCACTACTAAAGACAGTTTGTAAGAAAAATAATAGATGTTTCACGTCTGATTTCTTTAGATTAATCATTTATACAGAGCACGCGCGCGCGCACACACACACACACACACACACACACACCATTTGCAAAATTAGCCAAGGGAATTCAGGATTGAGATCATGGGGTCATAGCACATCTGCTTTAATCAGTGCTTGGCCCAGAGAAATTAGAAAAAACACATTTATATTACTCTTATACATAAAAGATTCTTTAAATAATTTATAAAAATGGATAATGCAGACCTTTACTCAATACACATTTATGTGAATAAATGAAGGATGAAATCTTAAATGTTGACTTAAGCAGCTTTACAGCTTTGTGATGATGCAAATTTTGTCAGACCTCTATGAGGTTATATTTCTTAATCTTTTAAGCGGTCCTATGATTATATTGACTGAAAGATCCGTGTGTGTGTGTGTGTGTGTGTGTGTGTATACTGAATTTGATTACTGGGATAAAAGAAGATCCTCAATAGTTGTGAGTTATTGTATAGGGTTAGCATTTTGATTTTTTTTTTTTTAATTGAGTAGAGATTGTAGATAATATGCCGTGGATACAGGTCAAAGTCTAAACCTTCTTTTGGTCCTGATACTATATTGATGTAGGATTTTTCTTCATGGTCACTTTGCAAGCCAGGGAACCCTAGCCAGCAATGCCCCACCTGGATATCACTTGGCCATGTTGGCATGCCCCAGCTTGTCTGTGTCATAGCTTGTACCTGTGTCCAGTGGTGCCCAATCTCTTGTATCACACCCAAGAAGAATAAGGATATGCTAGACATTGAAGGATGAGTAGGGCAGAGAAGGATTTTATTGAGTGACTGAACAGCTCTCAGCGGAGATGAGACACAGGGAGTGGTCTGGTCCCCAACCCCTGCAGTTGGGTGGTTCTCTCTGCCTCATCAACTGAGTTTGGGAGCTTTATAAGCACAGGATGGGGAGTGCATGCTGATTGATTTGTGAGTGTGCAAGAAAGGTTAAAACGAAGCCACCACTCAAAGGTGAGCATGATACTGTAAAAAAGCAATTAGGAAAGGGTAGGTATATGTAACATAGGAAGGATGGGGATCAATCAAGGGGAAGTGCACCAAACAGGAAGACAAGTTCTCAATCTGGTCTGAGGATTGAAGTTGTAGCTTGGTTTTCAGACTTTAAACTGTCTTTGGCTTGGAGGTGGAGATTCACTGGGCACCCATCCCTATCTGTCTAGGCATTTGGCTGCTTCCTGTCACTATCAATATCAAACTTGGTTTATCAAAACGACCAATAAAGATTAATGGCATGGCCTAATGCCTTTAACTTTCTATTAAGAGAGCTAAGTAAGAAAACTTTATTGATGTGATACTTAGAAATCCAGTGTTTTAACAGTTTCTTCATTTGGTTTTTGGCCTTGTCTCCTGTTTCCCTACCCTTTACCTGTCCCCTTTCCTCTTGCATTCTCTTCACAAAGTACTTTATACCCTTTCCCCCCCGCTAATTACCTCTGCCTGAAGTGGTCTTCTTGCTTTAGTTTAATGAGATAAACTCAAAATTTCTATCTGTCCTGTAAGAGGCTGCTAAAGTGAGCCGAGATCGTGCCACTGCACTCCAGCCTGGGCGACAGTGCAAGACTGTCTAAAAAAAAAAAAAAGGCTGCTAAAACACTACTGCTTCTACAAAGCCTCCTATAAACTTCTAGGAAGCCATAGTCACTGCTTTGAAACCAAACCATATCTTTTAACTACCTCTGCAATAGCACTCAGTTCACAATAAAGTTCTTAGGTTTCTCTCCTACTTAATAATGAACTTTTGAAAGGTGGTGAATGCTTCTTGAAATTGATGCTAAATCCTTTTTTAATCAAATGTTCTTCAGATTTGCCACAGTGAAATTTTTAATCATGTATATTCTGAATTCAGCACAGCACATTCGAGAGCCTTGATTAGTGAAGGTGAGTATGTGAATGAATGGGTCACCATTGTAATATAAAGCATCTGTTGAAAGTGTAGTGATAATTTCATTTTATCTGCTAATTTTCACAAAACTCAAGATGCCATTAGTTGCAAAATACAACACCATGACATTACGTATAAAATAAATAAGTATTTGCCAAGTGTACTCTAATACGATGCTTTTTCAACACTTGGAATAATTTTAGTAAGTTCTTGTAGACATTTCTTGTAGACTTTTGTAGACAAATTTCATTTTTATCATATGTACAAAATAAATAAGTATTTGCCAAGTGTACTCTAATATGATGCTTTTTCAACACTTGGAATAATTTTAGTAAGTTCTTATAGACATTTCTTGTAGACTTTTGTAGACAATTTCATTTTTATCATCTGTGTTTCTCTCTCTCTCTCTAGTACGAAATGTGTTAGAATTTAGGCATTTATACATCATCTTAAGATTCAGAGGCAGACCCTTCGCAACTCTTTGGAAATTTATTTAGAATTGTTGATGCTTGTTTATTATCATTCAGTATCATCCTTTATGTCATCAAAAGTGCTGATAATGTTGTATTTTCTAACATTCTTGCCTTTAATACAACACAAATGTTACATTTTCTAAATGAGGGGCTTCACTGGTAACTCTGGGATTTGCTTACAAGCTGCTGAATCCAATTTTTGTGTATGTGTGTTTTTAATGAGTTAAAGTTCACATAACATCAAATTAACCATTTTAAAGTGTACCATCAGCGGCACTTAGTATATTCATAATGCTGCGCCACCACCACCTCTATCTACCTCTGAAACATTTTCATCATCCATAAGAAAACCATACTCGTTAGGCAGTCTCTTTCCATTGCTCCTTTCCTCTATCCCCTGGCAAACACGATCTTCTTTCTGTCCCTATGGATTTACCCATTCTAGATATTTCACATAAAGAGTTGTATGATATATAACTTTTTGTGTCTGCCTTTTTTCACTTAGCAAAATGTTTTCAAGGTCCATCTACACTGTGGCATGTATTAATTCCTCCCTCCGTTCCCTCCCTCCCTCTCTCCGTCCCTCCCCCTTTTCCTTCCTTCCTTCCTTCCTTCCTTCCTTCCTTCCTTCCTTCCTTC
>NC_045450.1:44914138-44915823 GCF_002776525.5 Piliocolobus tephrosceles
TTCCTTCCTTCCTTCCTTCCTTCCTTCCTTCCTTCCTTCCTTCCTTCCTTCCTTCCTTCTTTCTTTCCTTCCTTCTGGCAAGAGTCTCACTTTGTTGCCCAGGCTAAAGTACAACAGTGCAATATCGGCTCACTGCAACCTTCACCTCCTGGGTTCAAGCGATTCTTATGCCTCAGCCACCTAAGTGGCTGGGATCACAGGTGTTCACCACCATGCCTGGCTGATTTTTGTATTTTTTTGTATAACTGGAGTTTTGTCATGTTGGCCAGGCTGGTCTCGAGCTCCTGGCCTCAAGTCATCCGCCCACCTTAGCCTCCCAAAGTGCTGGGATTACAGGCATGAACCACTGTACCTGACTAGTACTACATTTCTTTTTATGGCTGAATAATATTCATTATGTGTACTTACCACAATTTCTTTATCTATTCATTGGTTAATGAACATTGGATTATTTTTATCTTTCAGCTATTATAAATATTGCTGCTATAAATATGTGTGTATAAATATTTGAGTACATGTTGGCAATTGTCTTGAGTATGTAGCTGGGAATGACTGCTGGGTTATACGGTAATTCTGTACTTAACTTTTTGAAGAATTGTGGAACAGTTTTCAACAGTGGTTATAGCATTTTAGATCATTTTATATATCCCCAGCAACATAAAAGTCTTCGAATTTCTTCACATCTTTGCTAACAATTTTTTTTCTTTTCTTTCTTTCTCTCTCTCTTTCTTTCTCTCTCTCTTTCTTTCTTTCTTTCTTCTTTCTTTCTTTCTTTCTTCCTTTCTTCCTTTCTTTCTTTTTTTGAGACACAGTCTCGCTCTGTCGCCCAGGCTGGAGTGCAGTGGCATGATCTCAGCTCACTGCAACCTCTGCCTCCCAGGCTCAAGCAATTCTCTTGCCTCTGCTTCCCTGTAGCTGGAATTACAGGCATGCACCATCATGCCCAGCTGATTTTTGTATTTTTAGTGGAGACAGGGTTTCCCCATGTTGGCCAGGTTGGTCACCAACTCCTGGCCTCAAGTGACCCACTCACCTCAGCCTCACAGAATGCTGGGATTACAGATGTGAACCACTGTGCCTGGCCAGCATCCTAAATTTTTGACAATGTAGTTTGAATTGATAACAACTTAGCTTCAACAACATGGAAATTCTCTGCTCCTATACAGCTGTGCTCCCTCTTTATATTGTTATTGCTACAGTTTCCATTTGTAGATACTGTGCGCTCCTTGACGTAGATTCATAATTATTGTTTAATGCATTTTAAAAAATCACATGTGAAAGAAAAAGAGTAGTTACAAAGCAAACAACCCAACAACAATGGCTTTCATGTTTTGCTATGTAATTAGCATTCTTTATTTCTTCGTATGGCTTCAAGTTACAGTACAGTGTTCTTTCATTTTAGCCTGACTCCCTTAAGCATTATTATTATTATTATTATTTTATTATTTATTTATTTTTTTGAGACGGAGTCTTGCTCTGTCGCCCCCAAGCTGGAGTGCAGTGGTGCGATCTCCGCTGACTGCAAGCTCCGCCTTCCGGGTTCACACCATTCTCCTGCTTCAGCCTCCCGGGCATTTCTTATAGGATAGACATATTAGCAAAGGAAGGCCCCAAATTTTCTTTATCTGGGAGTGTTTTTATTTTGACTTCATTTTTTTTTTTTTTTTTTTTTTTTTTTTTTTTTG
>NC_045450.1:44915923-44963222 GCF_002776525.5 Piliocolobus tephrosceles
TTTTTTTTTTTTTGAGACGGAGTCTTGCTCTGTTGCCCGAGCTGGAGTGCAGTGGCCGGATCTCAGCTCACTGCAAGCTCCGCCTCCCGGGTTTACGCCATTCTCCTGCCTCAGCCTCCCAAGTAGCTGGGACTACAGGTGCCTGTCACCTCGCCCGGCTAGCTTTTTGTATTTTTTTTTTAGTAGAGACGGGGTTTCACCGTGTTAGCCAGGATGGTCTCGATCTCCTGACCTCGTGATCCGCCCGTCTTGGCCTCCCAAAGTGCTGGGATTACAGGCTTGAGCCACCGCGCCCGGCTTTTGAAGATTAATTTTGCCAGTTAGAGAATCCTTGTTCGACTTTTTTTTTTTTTTTAAGTTTAACCTCTTTATGTCTTCCAGCTGGGCACAGTGATGCATGCCTGTAATCTCAACACCTTGGAAAGCTGAGGTGGGAGGATCACCTGTGCCCAGGACTTCAAAGCTGCAGTGAGCTATGATCATGCCACTGCACTCCAGCCTGGGCAACAGAGTGAGACCCTGTCTCTAAAAATTAAATAAATAAAAAATAGTCTTCCCACTGCCTTCTGGCTTCCAAGGTTCCTGTTGAGAAATTAGCTGTTACTTTTATTGAGGATGCTGTTTATGTGAGGAATTGTTTCTCTTTTATTGCTTTCAAGATACTTCTCTTTGTCCTTGCTTCTGAAAAATTTGATTATAATGTGTCTCTGTGTGCATCTCTTTGAGTTTATTCTTCTTGGAGTTTGCTAAGCTTCTCAGATGTGTAGGAATGTGGGAAGTTTTCAGCCATTACATCTTCAAATATTCTTTCTACCTGCTTCTCTCTCTTTTCTACTTTTGAATTTCCCCCAGTGCATATGCTGATAAACTTAATAGTGTCCCACAGATCTCTTCGTTTCTATTCATTCTTCTGCATTTTCTCATTTCTACTCTTCATACTGGATAATTTTAATTGTTTTATCTTCAAATTTGCTGTTTATTTTTTCTGCTTGCTCAAGTCTGCTGTTGAAATGCTTTAGTAAATTTTTCATTTGAGCTATTGACTTGTTTCTAGAATTTTTATTTTGTTCTTTTTGGTAATTTTTGTCTCTTTTTTGATATTCTCCACTTCATATATTATTCTCCTGATTTCCTTTCTTTATGTTCTTAGGTTTCCATTATCTCTCTCTCTCTCCCTTTTATTTTTCTTTTTCTTTGAGACAGAGTTTTGCTCTTGTTGCCCAGGCTGGAGTGTGCAATGGCACAGTCTTAGCTCACTGCAACCTCCACCTCCCAGGTTCAAGCGATTCTCCTGCCTCAGCCTCCTGAGCAGCTGGGATTACAGGTGCCTGTCACCATGCCTGGCTAATTTTTGTAATTTTAGTAGAGACAAGGTTTTACCATGTTGGCCAGGCTGGTCTCGAACTCCCAACCTCAGGTGATTCACCTGCCTCTGTCTCTCAAAGTGCTGGGATTACGAGAGTGAGCTACTGTACCTGGCCTCCATTAGCTCTTTAAGCATATGTAAGGCATTTGATTTAGTCTTTGTCTAGTAAGTCCAGTGTCTGAGCTTTCTCAGAGACAGTTTCTATTATTTTTTTTCCTATGAATTGGTCATACTTCCCTGTGTTTTCATATTCTGTAATTTAGTGTTGAAAACTAAACATTTTGAATACTATTATGTGGTACATCTGGAGATTGAATTATCCCTCTACCCTCCCCAACTTTTTCTGTTGTTGCTTATTGAGGTTTGCAGTCATTCATTGAGAGACTTTTCCAAACTATTTTTGCAAAGGCCGTCTTTCTTGTCAGATGTAGTCACCAGAATCTCTGTTCTGATATCCCAGCAGTAAGTTAGTAACAGAGAGAAATTTCTTTGAACACCTGGAACCAAAAAGAAAATGAACTTACTATCCCTATCTTTGCAGATTATCTCTGAGCTGAGACACTTGTGAAATGCTTAGCCAGCCCACCTTGGCATTGACTTAACGTTCACCTTCTGCTTGCACAGAGCTCAAAGACTGGCCAGGGGTGAAGTTCAGGGTGCTCTCAGGTCTTTCCTGAGCTCGAATCCCATCCTGATCTTGCACTCTGGAGTCCCTGATACACACAATAACCCTTAAAAGCTCTTATTTCCCAAGAATTATCCTCTCAGCTTTCTCTTTCTCAGGTTTTATAATCTGTCTGCTTCTTGCCCATGTGCAATCCCCACCTTCTCTGCCTTGCCTTAGGGAGCTATAAGTAGTACAGGTCTTTAAATGCTTTGATCGACACCAGTCCAGGAAGCTGCTCCAGCCAGAGGAGGGCAAAATGAAAACAAGCTTCTGTGCTGGTCGCTTGGACAATTATCAGGCCAAAAAGCATAGTCACAATATGAATGGGATTCATACTGCACCTTCTGATAACTTCAAAAACCACCATGACTACTGTCAAATTGGAGAATACTGGTGATAGGCAAGTGAACAAAATCACCGTACCACTTTCTCACCAAAATTTAGCAGCCGCTTTTTTTTTTTTTTTTTTTTTTTTTTTGAGAGGGAGTCTCGCTCTGTCGCCCGGGCTGGAGTGCAGTGGCCGGATCTCAGCTCATTGCAAGCTCCGCCTCCGGGGTTCACACCATTCTCCTGCTTCAGCCTCCCGTGTAGCTGGGACTACAGGCTCCCGCCACCTCGCCCGGCTAGTTTTTTGTATTTTTTAGTAGAGACGGGGTTTCACCATCTTAGCCAGGATGGTCTCGATCTCCTGACCTCGTGATCCGCCCGTCTCGGCCTCCCAAAGTGCTGGGATTACAGGCTTGAGCCACCGTGCCCGGCTCGCTTTTTTTCATTAAGTACTCACTTGGTTGTTGTAAGTGTTCTGCTTAGATTTTAGAGTTCCACAAAGGTTAATTCCGTCAGTGTTTTCCAGCTTTATAATTGCTTTAGTGGAGTGACTTGATGCTTCCTACTCCGTTTTCTGTGATGCCAATATCACTTTTTAAAAAAATTGCTGGTACTTAATTTTATTAGAAAGTGCCAGTGGAATGCTGTCAGATGACTTAGATTCATATTCTTTTCTCAAATGGTTTGTTATTTTTGGTTTGTTGACTGAAAAATGTAAGAGTTACTATTATCCAGTTATACCATTATTGCTGATAAAACCTCTTCCATAAGCTGGAGACAGTGTAGTTAAGTTACTAAGAAATCAGTAAGTGATAATCACTGCTGTTTTTTCTCTGACTCTTTTCCCCTCCTCCTCCACCAGCATTGTGCCCTGTTCTAAACCTAGCTTCAATCCACAGACTGCAGTTTTCCAATCCTGCTGACCTGCTATCAATCTATTGCATATGGACATACTGCTTGTCAGCTAATCCTGTATATATAGATCCTGGATTTGGCTTGCTGCTGGGTCGGTGATTTTTCCCAGCTGCCAGTATCCTGGGCATTCATGAGAATGAAGCTATAAATTCTATATGCTATCCTTTTGGAAACTAAGCAAATGTTATAGTGAATGTATGTAATTGTTAGTTAACAAAGATTAAATTCTCCAGTCTCCAATCTTGTTTTAAAATCACAATCATATTAAACATTGCAGAGGCATGACATCATTCCCTGATGATCTGCTACAAAGCCAGATGGAATTATCCATGTCTCTTAGAAAAATGTAGGAAAGAGATATCGCTAAGTATATGGTAACAGGTGTTAATAATACCACCATCAAGAATACACTGTCTTAGGCCAGACGCAATGGCTCATGCCTGTAATCCCAGCACTTTGTGAGGCTGAGGTGGGCAGATCACTTGAGGTCAGGAGCTTGAGAACAGCCTGGCCAACATGGTGAAACGCTATCTCTACTGAAAATACAAAAATTAGCTGGGGGTGGTGGTAGGTGCCTGTAATCCCAGCTACTCAGGTGGCTGAAGAATCAGTTGAACCTGGGAGGCAGAGTTTGCAGAGTGCAGAGACCGTGCTACTGCACTCCAGTCTGGGCATCAGAATGAGTGAGACGCCATCTCAACAAAACCCCCCCAAAAAAACACAAAAAACCAAACAAACAAACAAAAAACCCACCATCTTGATGTGTCAAGATATATACAATCTTGTCTCTAATTTTATATTAATGCGTTCTGTCTATATGAAAACATTGTAGGCTCAAAATTTTGGAAAGTCTTTGTGTGGCGGGGGGAGGAGTTTACCTACAGCATACATTTTGCCAAACTAATTTTTACATATATGAAGTCCCAGATTTCTTGATTATAAATTGTTCTACATGTGTTTTTAAGGAACATAATTCTCAGATTGGGAAAAATATACCTTTTACCTGTGGCCTAGCCTGTACCATTGAGATTTTGATCTAATCAAATGACTTAGAAAAACCTTTAGTTAGTCTTTCAATTACCTGGGAAGTGAGTGATTCTGATGCACATTGTCTAAGGACATTTTGAGATAAGTGACATACAAAAAGAATAAGTATGATTGTAGAGAAATAATGAAATAAGTCAAAAAAGAAACATGACTTTTCATAGCCGCCCATGAAGCAGACCTACTTATATCCATTTCATAAGCAAGGAAAGTACCTCTGAGACACAAGACATTAGAGAATCTTAGGCGACAATGTCAATACATGAAGAAGTGCGGATGCAAAGCCTGGTCTTCCCAACTCAGTGATTTTTTTCTTCCTTTTTGGTGTTTCTGATACATATACATATATATATATATATATATATATTTATTTATTTTGAAAAAGTATGCCTCTGTCTCCCAGACTGGAGTGCAGTGGTGCGATCTCAGCTCACTGCAACCTCAACCTCCCAGGCTCAAGCGATTCTCCCACCTCATTCTCCCGAGTAACTGGGATTACAGGTGTGTGCCACCATGCCTGGCTAATCTTTATATATTTTCTGTAGAGACAGGGTCTCCCCATGTTGCCCAGACTGGTCTTGAACTGCTACGCTCAAGCTATCTGCCTGTCTCAGACTCCCAAAGTACTGGGATTATAGGTGTGAGCCACTGTACCTGGCCTCTGATATATAATTTAACTAAGTCAGTAAGAAAAAGACCGAGGTTGTTCTTTTCTTTCCCTCAAATTTCAGATGTAGAAATTAAGGTATATTGCTGTTCCAACAACAGCTTGCTATTGGTACTTTGCTACAGGATGTGTGTGCCACTGGGTGCCTAGTCATCTACTGCCTGCCTTCACCTCTGGACATCTCTCTGAATTAGTACAAAGTGGCTCCCTGCCCCAGTGGAGGCCAGAGCCCTTGATGTGTGTCTCTCCACTGGTGAGGAATTGCTGTTGTAAAGAGTGGAAAGAAGCAGATGTTCTTAACAAGGAACTAAGACATATCCAGAGTGTGGCAGAGTGATGCCATCTGCCCTTTTGCAAGTACCAGTTCAGCTGCTTCACAGAGGAATGGAAAAGCAATTTAGGATCCGTGGTCTACTCCTCTTAGGAAGATGCAGTGATTCTTCTTAGTGTGAGACCCATCAGGCTTGACTTATTAGTCAGACTTTAAAAAATACAACTGTGGGAGGTCTACTGAAGCCATTAAGGAAGGAGAGCACTAACTCTCTGTATCATCCTTAGAGATTTCTCCAAATCACTGGATTGGGAACAGGCTACTATTCTCCAGTAGTTAAACTAATATTATGTGTCTACTCTTTGTTAAGAGCTGTGCTGGTGTGGGGAATACAATAGAGAATAAAGGAGATGATAGTCATTATCTTATTGGAGAATAGTCAATGAAAAGAAGGAACAATAAATCAAACAATTCAGAAATAAATAATTGTTCTGAAAGGATGATGTAAAATTATTGATCACAACCTGGATATTCTGAAAGGAAATAAGATGGTAGAATATGGAATGTACTTTTGATAGGGTGGACAAGCTATTTTGGGGAAAACACACATTTTAACTGAGATCACAAGGATGAGAAAATCCATTGGTGTGAATAACTGAGAAAAGAACATTTCAGGCAAAAGAGCAGAAAGCATTGGCAAAGGTGCCAAGGTAGAGATGAGGGTGGCAGCTCTCGGAATGGAGGAAATGCCTGTTTGTGGGGCTCAGGGCAGGATGAGGAGGCTTATGATCAGGCTGGGAAGCGAGAGATTTGCCGATTTGTAGATCATGATCAGAATGCCAATTGTGTGAATGCTTACTGCAGGACAGTGTTGTGGAAATAAGACATATTTTAAATATGATTTGTACTGTTTACTATGAATATGGCAAACAAGAAGAAATGAGAGTGATTTACCACTCACCAGGGCTACCAATCTCTTTCTTAACACAGTAGTTTTATAAGTTCTCTTTTACACATATATGTAACCCCAAATCCCTCCCGTCTAATTCTTTTTTTTTTTTTTTTTTTGGAGACAGAGTCTTACTCTGCCACCCAGACTGGAGTGCAGTGGCGCGATCCGGGCTCACTGCAAGCTCCGCCTCCTGGGTTCAGGCCATTCTCCTACCTCAGCCTCCCGAGTAGCTGGGACTACAGGCGCCCGCCACCATGTCCGGCTAATTTTTTGTAGTTTTAGTAGAGACGGGGTTTCACCGTGTTACCCAGGATGGTATGGATCTCCTGACCTCGTGATCCGCCCACCTTAGCCTCCCAAAGCGCTGGGATTACAGGCCTGAGTCATCGCGCCCGGCTTCCTCCCATCTAATTCTTTAGAATTACTCTGGATATTCAAAAGGGAGGAAAGTCTTTGTAATCATAAATGAACAACTTGCAATATCTATTTGAAAAACGATCTAGTCAACATTTGGAGAAGAGATTTAACAATAAGCAGAAGAGGAATATACATCTGGAAAAGATAATCTGATATATGTTAGAAAAGAAAGCAAGACATGGTATTCTTTCAGAAGAAGAAAGGAATGTAACATTGAAGATAGAAGAAGGATTAAGAATATTTTTGTTAGTTAAGATTTTGACTTTTAGCATATGTGCATAACTTTTGCACCTATGGGCTATATTCATTTCATGTGGATATATTTATTTCTGTCATTGCTAGTCACAGACTGTTCAGACTGTCGTAATTTCACCCAGATAATCTCATTTAATCTTTAGAAAATATTAATGAGCAGGTATAATTATCCTCATTCTACAGATTAAATAATTGGAATTTACAAAGTTTAATAACTCCTTGAAGCTCATGCAGACAATATGCAGTAGAATGAAAAATCAAATGCAGGTTGATTTTGAATTCGTACTTTTTCATTTGTTTATTGAAATATGATTCATGTACTATAACATTAACCTTTTAAAGTGTACAATTCAATATTTTTTTAAAAAAAATTCTCAAGGTTGTGTATACATCACCACTGTACTTTGACCTCCTCAACTGTTCTTATTCCTACACAAGTGAGGTAATGGTGGGTTATTTTGGTTGGTTTACTCATTTTGTTTTGTCTTTTGGAGAAAAGCTTGGTCATTTAGAGAAAGTGTGAAGTAAGATGAGTGGAATAAAGCAAGGCAAAGAGGGCAAAGAATTCCCAGCTGGAGAAACATCTAGGTAAAAGCAAGAGGGCATCAAAGAAAAAGGCCCTTTTTTTGGCAACTACAAATTGCCCTTTATGGATGGAAGATGGGTGAATTTTGGAAATAAGCACATTAAGCTACACTATGTTAGCTTTAACATGAATTTCTGCAAGATGTTTGGATTAAAAAATAAACATCAGCTACAGATAATGCCTTACATAATAATTTATAAAGATAATAGCTTTCTCAGTCTTTTTCAGTCTCTCTCTTAAACTCTCAGTCTCAAAATATCTATTAATCTTCCTTTCTCTTTCACATACACACACTGACTTTGTACCATTGCACAAATAATACATATTTTGAATGGAAAAGGGCTGACACATTGATCAAATAAACCTCTCTTTAAAAGAAAGATATGTCTAGTTATTTATGAGAAACTGGGCAATGTTTTAGTATTCTATAGGTGCTGAAGAACCATGAAGCGGTAGAAAGGGAATGGACTGTAGAATTAAATTGTTGTGAATTTAATTCCCAATTCTGGTAAATACCAAATGTCTGAGCTTGGGTAAGTCACTTATCATGTATGTTGTAAGTTCTTCATCTGTAAAGTGAAATTAAATAATATCATTTCATATTTATTATTTTAAAGAACCAAATAATTTTAATAATATATTATTTGTTAATAATAACTCTTAATTCATCATTAATAATTTATTAATAAAGAAATATTTATTATTGGTAATAAAACAGCTACCAAATATTTTGTTTAAATTAGATGAAATCACATATGTCAGGAGTCCTAAATCCATTTCTGTGGACCCTGGGATTCTATGCAAAATATATTTATATGCATTCTGGAGGCAAAAGTGTGTATAATATTTATTAGGTTTGTTAGATTTATTAAGTTATTAGTCTTAAAATACTCAAGGCTCAAAACAAAGGCTTCCAAAAGGTGACTTTCCTATTCCCTTCTCTTGAAAATATTAATATATACAAGAAAAATAATAAATACAAGATATATATATATATATATCTTTATTTTTATTGGAAATGCAGTCAAAGTAATTTACTAATTAATCCCCCCAATCAACACAATAGCAAGGCAGTTGCTAATAGAATGGAATAGAGGCAAGTATTCAGAATTACACTGAGGAGATTTTGTTCATCAAATGTAGACGCATGTACAGCATAGCCATTGATATCTTGGTCTCCTGAATGACACAATCTGACTTCCACATTCAGTAATGACCCTGACAGGAGCTAGCATTTACATACATGTTATAGCTAGTAACAATTACATCGTATTGTGTTAAGCCATGGACATTTTAAAAGTTGCTTTCTTACTTAGAAAAAGTCTAAAGAGTGCCTAAGGGAGTTTGTGAAGAGGTGGTGCTTTTTAAAATCAATCCAAGATCTAGACTCTTACCTTTGGTGGCTTCATCATCCTCCAATGACTTTGGCATGTCCTCCATTCAGTCTGTGTTCCGTGGTGAGTAGGTACATTGCCCACTTACCTGCAAAGGCCTAGGGAGCTGAGAGGCTGAAAAAAGAGGGTGACAAATCTGGTTTCTCAGAAAGTCTATGCCTGTAACCCTTACATAAATTAGGTCAATTTTTACTTTTTGGAGGTCCTAAAACATCCCGAAGTGTCTGGGTCTGTCATGAAGTGATTTTCTTTACTTACTACAAGGTCAGAAACCTTGTAAGGGCATCGTACAGACGAGGTTTCGGGCCAGTCTTTCCAAGGGGCTTTTTATTGGCTCTATAAAGTCAATTTTAATTCCTCAAAGTAGTCTGGTTATATTTGAAAATATGCCATTCCAGTCACAGCCTTGGCAAAATAATCAGTGTCTCCACAGGGTCATGTTACAGAAGAAAACATTTTTATTGAACTTATGCAAGTATCTATTTTGCTATAAAATAAGAATACCCATGAATAATTTCCAAATTGTGAAAAATCAGGTAGAGAGCTAATGTTTCAGTTTTGCTCACAAAAGTTCACTTTACCTAATTGCTATAAGCTATAAATCACTAAAAAGGGGGAAAAAAGGCTTTCTTAACTCTGGAAAACAAAGCCTAAGAAGAATCAGCAATGTTTCAAACAAAAAGGCATAAAGATTATTTCAGTTTTTTACCAGTTTAGTCCCATGTAATTCTTGCTCTACTGCTGGGTTAGCCATCTTCATGAGCATATCTTTTTTTTTTTTTTTTTGAGACGGAGTTTTGCCCTAGCTGCCCAGGCTGGGGCGCAATGGTGCAATCTTGGCTCACTGCAACCTCTGCCTCCCGGGTTCAAGCGATTCTCCCAGCCTCCAAAGTAGCTGGGATTACAGGCACCCGCCATCATCCATGGCTTTTTTTTTTTTTTTTTTTTTTTTTCATATTTTTAGTAGAGACAGGGTTTCACCATGTTGGCCAGGCTGGTCTCGAACTCCTGACCTCAGGTGATCCAGCCACCTTGTCCTCCCAAAGTGCTGGGATTACTGACATGAGCTACCTCCCCCCCAGCTGCATATTAATTTTTTATTACAGTTCTTGAAGTTTTCACCGAGTCCAATGGTGTGTTATCCAAAGTTATCAGAAACCTGTATTCAAAATTACTTGTCAAGGTCCTTTTCATGAAATTTCTGGAAGACACAAAACTTTAGGATTTGCCAAAGGTTTTCAGAAAAAGGGATAAGAATAAAACAATTATTGAATACACCAAGACATAGATTTTTAGGTATCTCAGACAATTTTGAAACACATATGAATACAAATATAACTTGAAGAAAGTGAAACACCATTTCTTACTTGACAATGTTTCCCATATAATTTTAACATACCAAGTAAGCCTAACACATCTCTTCTGGCCTTTCAGGGGAACTATGTGTTATCTCAGAGTTATTTGAGGCACAAAAACCTTGATTTTGGAATTTGAAATTTGATTTTGGAAAGTATATCAAATATCAAAAGTTTAAAACACTGTCGAAATAAGAAGGGCTTAAGGCACTTGATCAAAATGAAATAGAATCACAGGTCACTGTAAGATAATAATCTTTCATTTAACCAGAGTGATAATTCAAAGATTTCAAAAAGCAATATCCTTTACTTTGATACAGAAAAGACTGTTTTTCAAACTGACAGAACTAAGAAAGACAGCATGAGATGGAATTGGTCTCTCCCCTTCCTTGTTTTTTTTTTTTTATTACCAGTTTATTCAAAAGGTGAACAAAAATCATTTACTACTGCTGATTGATTAATACCACCTAAAGTTCTTGTCAGAGAAGAAAATCAAATTTTATTTTATATTAGTGTATTATCAATACTAAACCTAATTTTAATAAAATCTTATAAACAAATTCATCCATTCTTAGCTTCAGACCACAAAAGATAAGATTTTCATAAACCTTTTATAACTTCTTACAAGTTGTTCTATATTTTTTCTTTCCCTAGCTTTCTATGTTCATTCAGTTTTAGCTATCATTCTTTTTACTTATTCAGTTTAAAACAACCTTAAAAAAAAAATCTCCAAACTAGAAAAAATTACTTTCCCTTTAGCAGAATACACATACTCATATGTTTTTTACAGCCTTCCTTTCTTAAAAACACCTTACTTGTTTAATACATTCTGTATATTGAATTTTTTCTCTTATATCTAGTAGTTTTCATTATATATATATATGGATTACAATTTTAACTCTTATTAACTCTAATTTCCAGTGAAAAACCTAGGAAGTAATTTTAAACTGTTTTTTGTTATTGTTTTTGTTTGTTTGTTTGTTTCTGAGATGGAGTTTCGCTCTTGTTGCCCAGGCTGGAGTGCAATGGCGCCATCTCTGCTCACTGCAACCTCCGCCTCCCAGGTTCAAGAGATTCTCCTGCCTCAGCCTCCCAAGTTGCTGGGATTACAGGCATGCGCCACCACGCCCGGCTAATTTTCTATTTTTAGTAGAGATGGGTTTTCTCCATGTTGGTCTGGCTGGTCTTGAACTCCTGATATCAGGTGATCTGCCCACCTCAGCCTCCCAAAATGCTGGGATTACAGGCATGAGCCACTGCACCTGGCCTTGAACTGTTTTATATCAGTATTTGTAGATGAAAATAAATTTCATAATTTATTAGAAAGATGTTTCCCCAATTTTTGTTTATAAGATTTAAATGTTTAACTTTTCTACAGTATATAAAAAATAAGATGCCAAAGAATGTAAACTTATGTATGATAATTAATGTTTTAGTATTTTAACATTTCTAGAAATGACTTCAGCATTTTATGATTATTTATTTATTTTTAAAATTAATTAATTATATATTTTAGTGGTGCCATGACTTAATTTAATGTAACATGAGTTTAAGATATTAAATTACTGAAAAACGTTGAAACTATGACACAGCTACCCTCCATAATGACTTGTTCAGTTTCCTGTTTTTTTGTTGTTTTCTTTTTTTTTTTTTTAACTTTTTAAATTTTTGAGATGAGGTCTTGCTTTGTCACCCAGGCTGGAGTGCAATCTGGGCTTAGGGCAACTTCTGCCTCCTGGGCTCAAGTGATCCTCCAACCTCAGCCTCTGAATTACTGGGACCACAGTTGCGACTACACCCCACTAATTTTTGTATTTTTGGTGGAGATGGGGTTTCACCATGTTTCCCAGACTCATCTCAAACTCTGGAGCTCAACCGATCCACCCACCTTGGCCTCTTAAAGTGCTGGGATTACAGGGGTGAGACACCACACCTAGTCAACCTTTCTATTTTTCTTGGGCCCCAACTACTCATCTGGCACCCAAGGACGGCTATGTAGGCTAGGACCTATCTGGAATCTGAACTTACACATCAAGTGTAGAGCTCAGGACAAAGAGCTACGAAGATGATCTCTGACCTTTTTGGCATAGCTAGGAAGCACCACTGGGCCAGGCAGTGCTCAGCTGCCTTAGGCTTTACAATGGCCGTTTGAAGCACAGAATTAATGACTCTAAGACATAAGCTCACAGGCAAGTCAAGCAAGCATCAAACACATCAGAGAAGCCACCATTTTATGACTTTAAAAAATCTGGAAGAAAGTCAAAGTCATGTAAACTTGAATAGTGTTTGGGCTTATTGACTTATAGGCACTCATTTATTTATAAGTCAGTTTGGCATTATGTAGATAATATACAAACAGGCACATACACAAGTATACACAAAATACAGACAAATAAGGATTTTTATGGCTTTCGTTTTTAAATTTTAGCTATGAGAAGGGTAAAACTCATTAGCTTAAAAGGACAGTTTGATTCAAACTTTGTAAATGGAACAAGCTACAGTTTATCTGTCCCACATGGCCAAAGCCCTTACAGAGCTTTAGAGCAAACAGGGTAACAAATTTACATGTGAAAGTGCAGCATAAGAATTCAGCTTTTCTAAGAAGGGATTTCAGTGTGTTGGAGGAAAATTTTAAAAGAATGCCAAGGTAACACAAAATTACAGGAATTCACTACAGGATTTTATAAGGAGATCAATTTCATTTATGTAGTTAGCTTCTCATTTTATTTCCATTTTCCAACTGGACCACTGAGCTTAAGGTGGAGCCTATTAACAAATTGGGCCCACAAAGCATTTGCCATTTCTGGGGCCTAATATTTATCGTATGTAAAAAGTAGGTATAGCTGAAAGGTAGAACACTTAAATCCCCCAAAATCAAGAATCCCATTTTTTTTTTTTTGAGACAAAGTTTCACTCTTGTTACCCAGAATGGAGTACAGTGGCGTGATCTTGGCTCACCGCATCCTCCACCTCCCTGGTTCAAGAGATTCTCCTGCCTCAGCCTCTTGAGTAGCTGGGATCACAGGCATGTGCCACTATGCCCAGCTAATTTTTGTATTTTCAGTAGAGATAGGGTTTCTTCATGTTGGTCAGGCTGGTCTCGAACTCCCGACCTCAGGTGATCCGCCTGCCTCAGCCTCCCAAAGTGTTGGGATTACAGGCGTGAGCCACCGTGCCCGGCCCCATATTTACACTTAATCCTGGTTCCCCCGCAAAAGGGAATATCCATGGGACTAGACAGTGCAACATTTCCACAGTGCACCTCACTGCAGGGACATTCCTTTTGAAGCTGGTGGCAACCCAACCTGTGATCAGTTTATCCCCCACGGGAGTTGTATCCCTCACTGTTGAGTGTTTCCATAGACTCTAGGTGTTCAAATGACACTTTTCTTATCTAAAGACGCGAAAAAGAAAAAAAAATAGGAGTAGCCCCTGCAGTAATAACCACTCGTGGTAAATGCTGACGGTCACATCCAGAACTACAGCCACATCCAGAACTGCAGCCCCCATCAGTGACCTGTCAGCCGTTGCACACTCAAAGGTCTCTCATAGTACAATGTAATAATCCCTGGTACTCCTGAAAGCCACAGATATCATGAAGCTCAATGCAAAAGAGACCAGAGCTTTAGACCTGAGAGAAACCTCCCCCTGAGTCTTAGGACTCCGTAAAGAAGGCAGAAGCCCCCTTGAAAAGGTGCATGGCAGTTTTTTCTGTGTTCCTCAAGGGGTCATAGGGACTTTACATAAGTCCCTATTACAACATTTAATAAAGACTTACAGACAAAAGCAATGTCTGGGCAGCTGTGAGATGGTGTTCCTCCCATCCACCCTCCAGAATACATCCTTTATATAGTAAGCTTTTTTTGGTAAAGCATGCAGTTGGTCATGCCTCAGACTTTTTGCAAAACCAGTGACCACTGGGAAAGTTAAATATCTTTATGAGGAGTTATCGCTACTACGGGAACCCTTTGGTATGCAAGAGCCAAACATCGGACATCATGGTGGTTTTCTTTCAAGGTGGCATCACTCTTTTCATGCAACAGGCTGTTTTCCTACAGCCACTGATCCGGACCATCCTTTTTTTTTTTTTTTTTTTTTGAGATGGAGTCTTGCTTTGTCACCAGGCTGGAGTGCAGTGGTGTGATCTCAGCTCACTGCTACCTCCACCTCCCGGGTTCAAGCGATTCTCCTGCCTCAGCCTCCCAAGTAGCTGAGACTACAGGAGCGTGCCATCATGCCCAGCTAATTTTTGTGTTTTTAGTAGAGATGGGGTTTCACCATGTTGGCCAGGATGGTCTCGATCTCTTGACCTCATGATCCACCCACCTTGGCCTCCCAAAGTGCTGGGATTACAGGCGTGAGCCACCATACCCAGCCCATCCACTTCTTAAACATGTTCATCTGGAAGGACTCACACCATTTCTTCTCACAATCTGTTGGCCAGAAGTTAATTGTGTTGCTACACCTAACTGCGAGGAAAGTTGGAAAATGTAGCTGAGCATGCAGTAAAAGAAAACGGATTTTGATGAACGCATGGTGCACTCCATCACACTGGCTTCATTGAATTGAGCACAGAATTTCTTTTCTTCTCTCAAGTTCTTACTTTTCTTATATATATGATAAAGAGTTTAATACTTTCCTCATGGGGTTAAGTATTAGAGGAACTAATCAAGGTAAGTCTTTCATACTTTTCTTGGCATAAGGTAAGGGTTCAATAAATGCTTGTTATCATTATTTATATTATAATTTCAGCAGGAGCCAGAACACCTTTCCTAAGAGAAGTTAATGCTGTCCGGGTGAATACACAGTTCTCATCAGCAAAGACTCAAAGTAACTCAGTACCTCAAAAGACTTCTGTTCAGAAAATGAAAACAAACAGAATTAAACCAACACACACACATACACAATACCTCTTCACAGCTAGTGCTTAAAGGGAGGCTTTGGTGATCTCTTGCTCAAGCTCAAATATGAGTTTTTCTATAGCTTCTAGGATGAGAAAAAAATGAATCCAAATTTGATTCTTTGATAAAGTGGTTGTCACCAGGGCTAACTGTTCCAGCAATCACTAAGTGTGAATTGAATTATAGCCTAAATGCCTTTCCATTCAATTTTGAGGTTTATGACTGCCACCAGCTACAGGTGTCTGGCTGCTGAATGAAGAAAGAAAGACACAGCACTCACCAATAATCATACAACTGTAACTATAGACCATTCTGATTTCTCAAAGTGTAATCTGGGTAAGTTACAGAATGTAAAACGCAAGCACATTATCCCTAGCAGGTTTTAGTAGAAGCTAATATTTGTCGGACATATTTCAATCCAGCACAGAATACCAGTTTTGGTCCTTGGAGCTCTTGTATACTTCATGTCCTCTTCCTCCTCTCTTTGATAGTCTTTCTTCCTATACAATTGATTATTAGGTCTTCAAGTCATACATAGAACATCTGAAACATCCTGAAATAGGGCCATGAGTGGAGGCACATGCCTGTAATCCCAGTTACTTGACAGGCTAAGGCAGGAGGATTACTTGAGACCAGGAGTTCAGACCAGTCTGGGCAACAAGCAAGACCCTGTCTAATAAAAAAAAAAAAAATCCCTTATAAAGGAACATTTAGCAAATATTGGATAGATAAATAACAAAAAACCTTTAAACTGACTGTATGATATTAACATGTAGGATTAGAATAAAGACTTACAGAGCTAAAACTCTATATAAGAGTTGGGAAGTGTTTGCCTGTTTTCCCATCTGGAAAATAAAGACTTAACTTCCCCAGTAAGATGGGGTCCAGGCAAATAGATATATCTAACAATTGAAATTTATATATATGTAAATGTATATGTACACATGTCTCACACATATCTGTATATGAGATATACATATATATGACTCAATGAATCAATAGATACAGATAGATAACTGGAGAGGTTATTTAATTAACAAAGGGGCATTGACAAAGTTTAATTGTAATTAACAAAATAATTACATTTTTAATTAAGAAAGTAATATAAAGAAGAAAAAATATTTGATAAGAATGACTGAACCATCACGGTGGAAAGAAAACGCCATATATTTTACTACAGTAATAATAATGGATATATACTTGATTTCTACTTTGGATTAATAACCTTGCTGCAAAGTTGGTACGTGCATCGTGTTAAACACCCTCATAGAATGTATTTGATTATTTCATTTCATTTATTTCACTGATAAAGAAACTAAGGCTTAAATAAGTTGGTTTGTCAAGTTTCACCCAGCTGTCAAGTGCAGAACCAGGATTTGATTCCAGATTTTTCGAAGCTCCAAGCCTTCACTTCTCTTAGCATCAAGGAATATGTGTCTTAGTTTAAAGGAAAATGTAGCTAGCATACCAGTGAATGTCTTCTGTTTTCACTTCATTTTTAAATTTTTACTGCATTTATAGATGCTAGAGAATTATGTGTGTGTGTGTGCACATGTGTATCTCTCTCACTCTCACATAACATTAACAATGTCCTATATTTTTCTACTCTTTCTACCAATATTGCCATTCTGTTGGCCAACTAGTAGAGTTGTAAAGAGACTCCGCAATTCATTATGGCCCAGAAACTGAACATCGTGAGTTCCTTTGATGCCCTTCCACTATACAGAGAACCACAATTCTGTGAGTTTTGAATTCCAGTGAATTTAACACTAAAACACTGTGAAAAAGTTGTTCTTTCCCTAAATTCTCAACCTGTACACTTGGTATTGTCAGGTGTTCTATACTATTAGCCAGTTTACTAGATGTGACTCTCCCTGTCTCTCTGAAGACAATAGTAAGGGTTGTTTTTATGTTTTCTCTTCCCCTTCTTTAGCTTGTTTCCTCCTAGTTCCTTCTGTCATTTTGTCGTATATCCTCCCTGTTTTGTGTTCGTTTGTTTTGTTTTGAGACAGGGTTTTGCTCTTTTTGCCCAAGCTGGAGTGCAATGGCACATTCTTGGCTCAATGCAACCTCTGCCTCCTGGGTTCAAGTGATTCTCCTGCCGCAGCCTCTTGAGTAGCTGGGTTTACAGGCACGCCACTATGCCCGGTTAATTTTGTATTTTTAGTAGAGATGGGGTTTCACCATGTTGGCCAGGCTGGTCTCAAACTCCTGACCTCAGGTGATCCGCCCACCTCAGCCTCCCAAAGTGCTGGGATTACAGGCGTGAGCCACTGCTCCAACTGTCCCTGTTTTTATATTTTACTTATTCTAGCTTATGTTACTCATGTTAGTTTTTACAATTGTCTGGTAATTGCTGACTTTTTCTCATTTTAACAGCAGGGCAGTAAAAAACTGATGAAAAGCTCTGGAAGGGACTTCTTTTAACATGAGCCGGATGGTAGAGTGACCTGGCTGATCCATTTCACCAGGAAATCTCTGACATTACTAGTTTTATTTTTTTTTAACCTAGACTAGGTATCTACTGTTTGTTACATCCAGTCTTCACAAAAATAGTACAAGGAAAGTTAGATTTTCTATACTTTTAGATAAGCGACTAAGGATTCAGGACATTTTTAGACTTTATTTCTGAGCAGACACTTCCAGTGTTCAATTTGATAAAGGCTTTTTGCCTGTATCCTGAGAGATATTGGGGAAAGGTTGGGGAGGGGGTCTTAATGTTCAAAATGTAATCTTTTACTTAACTCCTCCCTCCATTAGTAGTAAACTAATTCTTTATCTTTTCTCTTTGTCCTTGTGATTGTGCCTTTTGGTGTTGTCCTCTCTACTTACATTATAGAAAATTTTGAGGAAGAACTTCATGCTGTGTTGAATCAACCAACTCTAAACAAAAAGCCATCATGATTTTAATCTACATTTCTTTGATTACCGATGAAGCCATATATGTGCAAACATGTTTCTGTTAAATTCCTATTCATGTATTTGTACATTTAAAAAATCAGCTACATATCTTTAGAAATTCTTTATGTATTTTAGTACTAATTTTGTTACAAATGTTGCAGAAAGGTAGTTACTGTTCAACCACTTCATATAAGAGAGAATGTACTGAATAATTACAGAGGCAAATAAATAACAGTATCTACTGTTTGTTACATCCAGTCTTCACAAAAATGGTACAAGGAAAATTAGATTTTCTATACTTTTAGATAAACAACTGAGGATTCAGGACATCTATATACTTTGTTCATATTCCTCCAATTTGTTAGATTGACTGGAGTGTAAGCCCAAATCTGAAACCACTCTATTTCAGCTACTGTTCTGACATTTGTTATTCTCAGAGACAGCAAAATTCTAGGCCGTATCTATTTGGGAATGGTCTTTGGATTACAAAAATGCAATAGAACATACCTATTCTAAATAAAATGAAAGAAAACTCTACAATTAAATTTTAGAATATATGTTATAGTTTTCGTGTATGTGTGTGTGTGTGCATGTGTGCTTTAGAAACAAGGCTGCTAAATCTTATTTTGTTCAACTAGGACTTGTCTGCTACTAAAATTCAAGTCTACCAACTGGAAATTTTGTTTTGAAAGGTAAGGAAGAGAAGGAAGAAGGTATAAAACTGTGCTTCACAGATTCCCCTTATTGTATGATTTTATTCTCTCACAGACTCTCCTAGTATTTCCTGACTATTATTCTAATATTATATCAATTATTTGAAACAAGTCTTGGAAATCAAACTAGGAAATAAGACACTTTTTTTTTCATGTTTTATATGTGTTATATTAATGAGCAGAAGTAATCTACTGTAAAATATGGAGAATACTATATGGAGTACAACTTCTCAATAAACTAAAATGCATAACCTTTTTATCTAAAAATGTTTTCTTTATGGCATAGTATAAGAAATATGGATGGGAATTGATGACAGAAAATGCTTTCGGTGTTTTCTTTGAGATCACAAAAATGTTCCCAGGTTGTATGTGGTATGAAAGAAGTCAGACCAGAATCTGTATTCCCAGGGCACTTCAGTGGCCTTTCAAAAATGTTTTCCATGGAGAGGAGACCAGAATCATAACTAAGATCTAAGACTGGAGATGAAAGGGTAATTACCCACTGAGGAATATACCACACGTTATTGCTGAAAAGCGGAAGGACTCCTGAGAACTCTGCTCTTGATCATCCTGCCCTGCTGGAAAGTGGCATGCATTGTATTTGGAGAACATATGATACTGAGCCAGAATTAATTCATTTCCCAACTTTTCCTCTTCAGAGTTTTAATAGTTTGGGGCCAAGTTGATCAATTTATTTGAGTCTTAATTTTCTTCACCTATAAAAGTAAGGAGGGAAATCTCTGCCACACATTGTCATTTTAAGAATCAAATTATACAACTACCAGAAAGTGCTTCATAAGCAATAAAACATGGCACCAATGAGGTTATCATTAGTAGTTTGATTAGCTGATCACTGTTGCTAATCATGATACATCAAACAAACTTTGCTATAATGGCTTAAATACTTACCACCTACATGACTCAATAATTCTGCACAATGGATGAAAATCATGGCATCACTTGTGGATTAGGGAGGCAGTGGTGCTAGAGTGAAAATCAGAGTATGCGTCCAACAGACTGGGGTTCCTCAGTCCTTTACTTATTGGCTGTGTGTCCTTGGGCAAATTTCAGAACCTCTCTGATTTCTGATTACCTTATCTAAAAATTGCAGGTTCTCATTTCTACCTCTAAGTGTTGCAATAATCACTTAATATTTTTGACATCAATCATTTTACAGGTTCCTGGAACTTACTAGAAGTCCAGTAATTATTACTCCTGTAATTCTCAAATTCATTTTATTGTACAAATAGTTTGGATGTTCAAATAACATTTTTGAGTAATTCCTATGTGTCTGTTGGATGAAGAATCAAGTTTAGGTAGACAGCAGAGTTTGAAGAGAGAATGGTAGTCTACCGCCTAACTGAGAATGACAACTCCTCTCCCTAAATCTGGCCATATTATATGAAAATGATAGTCTAAATGCTACATGTATAATGCTTAACACTTATTTCTTCAAGAATTGATGAGACTTCAGCTTCTTTCCTGAAAAGATCCTTTCTATCTGAGTCTTTGCTATTTTTCTTTAGTGAAGAATAACTATCTTCTTTGCCCCAATCATACTTGTCCCCACAATATTTTTCAGACAGATGGGCTTGATTTGTACTAAGAATTTAATAAATGTTGCTAATGAATAAAGACATTATTGCTTCTACAATTGGCTAATTGGTTATGTTTTCTTGTTTTCAGATTCATTGCTATTGCTGATGATGATGAAATAACATTAGTAACAGCTACCTTCTATTTAGTAAATATGATGTTCCATGCATTATGCTAATACATGATTTTTTGTCAAATCTTGAAAACAATTTTATATATGAAACAGAAGAAGACACTTCTTTAAAGTCACAGCTAATATTTTATAGAAGGAGAGAAATAAGGTAGGGGAGGGAGAGATATATTATGTTTAATTACCAGCCTATATTAAAATATCAGGTTCACTTTACTCAAAATTCTATACTGATGTAGTGCTATCTCGGGTTATGACTTATTTTTGCTTGTTGCATTAGTCCATTTTCACACTGTTATGAAGAAATAACCTGAGACTGGGTAATTTAAAAAGAAGGAGGTTTAATTGACTCACAGTTCTGCACTATTGGGGAGGCCATAGGAAACTTACAATCATGATGGAAAGCAAAGGAGAAGCAGCCACGTTCTTCACAGGGTGGCAGAATGGAGGGAGTGCAAACAGGGGAAATCCCAGATACTTATAAAACCATCAGATCTTGTGAGAACTCATTCACTATCACAAGAACAGCATGAGGGAACCACCCCCATGATCCAATTACCTTCACCTGGTCCCATCCTTGACATCTGGGGATTATGGAGATTACAATTCAAGGTGAGATTCGGGTGGGAACAAAGACTCAAACTGTATCACTTGCCTTCTCAATTTTTTTTCTGATGTTTTTATTATACAAACAATCACCTATATTCAGTTCTATATTTTTATTCATGTCATTCTTGTAATTCTGTGGTATGTAGCTTTGTATTTACTTTGTAAACCTCTTGTCCTATCAGTAAAACTGGGCTCAAACACACTCTTTCCATTCTAGAAAAAGATTTGCCATATTCTTTCCCAAATGCATTTTTGTCGAGAATCTGAGGTTATCTCCAGAAATCTAAATCACATTGATTGACTCTTTTGCTTCCCCAACTGCTAGTTTTTTTCTTCTCAAATCTGAAATATTGGCAGGAAAAAAAGCTATATTCTTCAACTAATCAATTTCCTTCTTATGGCATAAGTGATGGCAGTTTGGTTTCTCTTGTTGATCTTATTTCCTGCCATAGGAATCTGTAGATTAGATACATGTTGGTGGACTTTTCATCGTGTCCTGAATGACTGTTTCAGAAAGAAAGCAAGCATGTCTTCTCTGTCATGTTCTTCCATTTAGCCACTATTTCATTTCCTTGCTTTTTATTTTAATAAGGATACCTAAGAACTTAGCGCAGTATCTGGTGCATAGTTACCACTTCTTATAAATCATAATTTTGATATTAATAGTTTTAATTTCACTTTTAGTATTTGAGGTGACTGTTGAATGGCTTCAGACGTGCATAGCTTTGCATAATTGTTTAAGTGGTTGCTTAAAATATTTATCCTTAATTAATACAGCCCACTCAGACTTGACATTGTGCTGTAATATTAAATGCAAACGACATTGTAACAGTCTAGTTCTATTTGTTCCCCATTCTTTGTGCTGTGATTTTCATATACAGTATTCTAACATTTTATAAACCCCATACTATGGTGGGATTTATATTTCTCATAGTAATTAGCAGGCAGATATCTCATATAGTAATTAAGAAAAGGTAGCACATATTATCTTTTACATTTACACACTTACTTACCTTTCCTGGTATTCTTTATATATTTTTTCCCTTACATCCATGTTTCTAGTGGTGTCATTTCCCTTCAATCAGAAAATTGTTCTTTAGTGTTTCTTGTAGTGCAGGTCTGTTGGTGATGAATTCTCTACTTATGGTAAAATGGCTATAACTTTCTTTTATTTTGGGATAGTGTATTTTCAAGATCTAGAATTTTGTCTTGACAGGTGTTTGCCCCCTTAAACACTGTGAAGATATTGTTCCATTATATTATAGCTTCTATGTATTCTCTCTTTATTTTTTATTTATTTATTTATCTTTAAGACAGAGTCTCACTCTGTCACTAGGTTGGAGTGCAGTGGCGCGATCTTGGCTCACAGCAACCTCCTGGGTTCAAGCAATTCTCCTGGACTACAGGTGTGTGCCACCGTGCCCAGCTAATTTTTGTATTTTTAGTAGAGATGGGGTTTCACCATCTTGACCATGATGGTCTCGATCTCTTGACCTTGTGATCTGCCGGCCTCAGCCTCCCAAAGTGTTGGGATTACAGGTGTGAGCCACCGCGCCCGGCCTAGAGCTTCTGTATAATTTCTGATGAGAAGTCAGTCATATTTCGTATCTTTGTTTGCATGCATGTAATGTGATTTTACTTCTGTTATGGCTGTCAAGATCTTCCCTTTATCCTTGATTTTCAACTCTTTGGTGTATTCACACATAATTCTTTTTGTATTCATTGTGTGTGGTGGTTGATGAATTTTTTGTTTTTTTATTTAGAGATAGGTCTCGCTATGTTGTCCAGGCTGGACTCAAACTTCTGGACTCAAGGGGATCCTCCTGCCTGAGCCTCCTGAGTATCTGAGACTAAACGTGCATGCCACTACACCCAGCTTGAGTTTTGTGCTTTTTAAAATTAGCATCTTGGAGTCAGAGGTGGTGGCTCACACATGTAATCCCAGCACTTTGGGAAGCCAAGATGGGCAGATCACCTGACTCCTTGTAGAAGTTATTTAACATGGCTGGACTCCAAATCCAAACAGTTCCCTGTCTGAGGTGGGCAGCAGATGAAATATCTGAAGTTCCATCCCGTCTTTGCCCTGTGTCCCAGGTGCGTCTTTTTCCAAAAAAAAAAAAAACACACACACAAAAAAGCAAAGGGGCATCTTCTATGGTTACTATGCCTAGTTTCAGCACTTTGCCAGGAATTTGCATAGAGCTTTTAAGTAAACACTGAAGATCCTTCTCTGTAGTTCACTCCATTAATGCTCCATACACTCTGGCAGCTTCAAATTTCATACTTTCACTTCTCAAGACAAGAAGACTACAGATAGGCCGGGTGCGGTGGCTTATGCCTGTAATCCTAGCACTTTAGGGGGCCGAGATGGGTGGATCACTTGATATCAGGAGTTTGAGACCAGCCTGGCCAACATGGCAAAACCCTGTCTCTACTAAAACTACAAAAATTAGCCAGGCATGGTGTGCCTGTAATCCCAGCTACTCAGGAGGCTGAGGCAGGAGAATTCTTTGAACTGGGGAGGCAGAGGTTGCAATTTGCTGAGATCACACCATTGCACTCCAGCCTGGGGATGAGAGCAAAACTCTGTCTTAAAGAAGAAAGCAAGAAAAAAAAAAAAAAGAAAGAAAGAAGAAAGAAAGAAAGAAAGAGAAAGAAGAAAGAAAGAAAGAAAAAGAAAGAAAGAAGGAAAGAGAGAAAGAGAAAGAAAGAAAAAGAAAGAGAAAGAAAGAAAGAAAGAAAGAAAAAGAAAGAAAGAAAAAAAGAAAGAAAGAAAGAAAGAAAGAAAGAAAGGAAGGAAGGAAGGAAGGAAGGAAGGAAGGAAGGAAGGAAGGAAGGAAGGAAGGAAGAAGGAAGGAAAATAAGACTACAGATTTCTGCTTAAGTTGTAAATACACAGTCTGGGTAGACTGGAAACTATACTCAGGCTATAGAAACATGAAATTTACTGAGGGCAGTTTCCTTTTTTCCTCCAGTTTCTGACTTTTTCTTTTTCCAGTGCATTTGTATAATTACTGTGTTTTTAAAGAGAGGGTCAAGATTTTATATTAATTATCAGATGATTAATCTAATGCATGCTACTCTGCCAATGTTAAAAGAGGAGCTTTGTCTATTACAACTTTTATTTTCATTTTTCTAGTTAAAGCAATTTCTAATGAAAGATTGCTGCCACCAATTTTCTCTTTTCTTTTTTTCTGTTGTTTTCTGGTACTGTGGTATTATGGCTACAGATTGGCAGAACTAGAAATTCCTGGCTAATTAAGTTAAGAATACAGAATCTTGACAGACACAAGCTGGATACATAGAGAAATAGCAGTTGCCTTTCTAGTCAGTTTCTAATGGGGTTCTTAGTTTCAGCGACAGTAGCTGGGCGAATAAATTCCTACCTCTGATGTGAAATGTATGTCTACTGATACTAGGAGGTAGCAATTCTACATTTTTTCCCTAGAAATCTGAATCTTGTTCTCTTGCGGTTCTTTTATGGTTCTGACACGAATCATCCAGGAAAAATGGTTATCAGCAATCTTAATATTGGTTGAAATAACTAAACTCTCATGGCCCTGAAACGAAACTCGTCATTTAATGATGCCTCATCTTCATCTAGAGTCAACACACACTCACCTGCATCATCCTCTTTGCCTTCTGTTTTTTAGCATCTTACAAAAAGGACTTCTCCATAGCTAGACATGGATACTCAATAATTTTACATATCTGACAGTCTGATAAGGAAATGTAAACAAGTGTTTCAAAAGTTAGGCTTTAATATTTCATTGAAATATACTTTAGTATTTGCAAACAACAAGCAATCCCTTGGCCTATGAATATTAACTTTTATTTACCTAGGTATTTATTTAAATGGAATTATTTTGGGAAAATCAAAGAGTGACAGTGCAAGAGCATTATTTATTAAAGCCATAGGACCTGTGTTGAAATTCTACTTGAAAAAATCATAGCCAGGCGATCAATCCTGTTTTGGTACTCTTTCATTATGAATCTTTCATTGAATCCATGAAGATTTAAATTCTTTTTGGATCAAAGAGGATGCAAAGATAATAAACCTATATATTTTACTAAATAATGCCCTTAAAACAAACAAAACAAAACCCTCCTATTATTTCTCACACAAGTTATGTTTTAGCTCCAATCTACTCAGAGATTAAACCCATGTTCATCGTTATTATCCTATCATTATCACAACAATCAAATGCTTAAAATAAATGTATTACTTCTGAGAGCCATCTGTCAAATTTTGCTATGAACATAGCTGAGAGATAGAATTGGGAAGCCTGATACTGCATGTACTATGGACTGCTTCATCTCTAGTTTATTCCTAGGGCACCACAGGCCATTTTTCAAGCAAGCAATAATCTATGTGACCAGATCTTTGATCAAAAGTTTCTGTCAGACAGAATGACTATTGCAGGTAGCAGGGAATAACTAAAGTAAACACAAACAGCCATTCTCCTTGGCCCATTTAATCTTTCTTAAACTCAGACAAATCTTCATTGTAATCCATTTCTAAATGATGTCTCCTATCACGATAGTAGGTAATGTGAAGGTATGGAAGCATGAAACAACAGATGCACTTGGAGAAATAAAAGGGGCTGGGGCTAGTGAAGGGCACCCGAGGTGCAGTGGAGGAAGATGAGCTTGGAAAGGTCATCAAAAGCCGTGTAATGAAGGTCTTCCATGATCAGTGTTCTGGGGAGATGGCCATTTAAGAATTTTGGCAGGGCAGTGACATGATTGGATGTGCATTTTAAAAGGTTAGCCTAACAGGCTTCTCAACCCAAGGCACTGTTGTTCAGAGTTTGGAAGTGTATGTGTGCTTGCATGTGTGTGTGTGTATGTGTCTTTGCAAGGTATTTTATACATAAACTTTTTTATTTTGGAATAATTTCAGATTTCAAAATAACCCCACAACTATAATGCTAGTAGAGACAGTTCCATGTACTACTCACTCAACTTCCCCCCGTTGTTAAACATCTTACACTACTATAGCTCATTTTTCAAAACTAACATTGGTTCGTTACAATTAACTAAATTCCAGACATTAATTGAATGCCACCAGTTTTTCCATTAATGTCATCTTTTTGTTTCCAGGATCAAATTAGGATGTCACTTGCATTAAATGGTCATGTCTATTTAGTGCCCTCTGGTCTGTGACATTACTCAGTTTTTTGTTGTTGTTATTTGTGACCTTGACAGTTTGGGGAGTGCTGATCAGAAATTTTATAGATTGTTCCTCAGTTTGGGTTTTTCTAATATTTCTGTCATAGTTAGACCAAGTTTATGGCTATTTTGAAAGAATATTACAGATGCAACATGCTCTTCTTGTCACATCCTATCTGGGGCTCCATTATATTTTCATGACATCATTGGGGATGTTAAACTTTATCACATGGTTAAGATGGCATTTGTAGGTCCCTCCGTGGTAACCTTACCTTTTTCTAGTTTCCCTACTCTTAATTGGAAGTCCGTCATACATCCAGCCCACCATTGGGAGGGGAGGGATAAAGCTTCTCTTCCTAAATAAGGAGTATCTACATGTATTATTTGAAATTCTTCTGTAAGGAAACTTTGTCTCTTTTCTTAAGAAGTGTTTTTTTGTTATCACAATGACTAGAAATACTACTGATAATTACTTGGTAAGATTCAGGGAAGCTAAGGATCCTGAAATTTGTGGATTGGTCCTGCAGAGTGAACAGTTACATGTCCCCAAACATCAGTAGTCCGTCCTTTGAGAAAGTCAATTTTTTCAGTGTAGGTGATGTCGTGCATTCTCAACGTGGATGATGTCACCGGCAAGGGTGTGAAAATTGGTTATTGGGAAAGGAAAAATCTTAATCTTGCTATGTATAAAGCATGGATATATAAGCAGTAAGTGAATAGATACATAATATGCCTGCAGTATTAAAGTGTCATGAGAGACAATTAGGGAAAAATGTCTAAAAGCTATTCTTAGGAAGTTGATGGTGAAAAAACAATTATTCAGAAACAATGGTCTGGCAGAAGAGTGGTGAATGTGTTGAACTGCAGAAGAGAAGAGATTGGGCAATGAGAGGCAAGGGTATCAATGAGGAGGTTAATTCAGTTGATGCCCAGATCAGGCATATCATATAATTAAATGAAAATACTGCTTCTTTTCATTTAGAATTGGCTTGTATGTGATTTTTCAGTTATTGTCTTTTTGTTGGTGGTGGTAGTAGTCACTGAAAACAAGGCATAAAGTTTCTTGATAACTGTATTGCAGGGAAAAATAACACATTCTATTTATTTAATCTTTTTTCCCAAAGTCAATAATATTTTTGAAATGTACTGCTTCTGTATAACAGCATTCCTCATACTTCACAATGGTTTAATGTTGTAACTTCTCCCTAGCTTCACAGACATTTTCTGGATAGGTAAAGTTCCTGGGTTATTGGAAAACAAAGAAGTCAGCACTATGCATTCTATGATTCTATGTACGGAAAACCTAGAGATATGGCTCTATGATTTCATGCGTTTTTGTTTAAAAGGAAAATCTGAGATTAAGCAATCAAATTTATTTTTTAGAAAGAGTGGATGAGAATAAAAATCAAGTAGATGTTTATCTTCTTTTGATTTACTCTTGAGAAAATATATGCTTAGTAGAGAAAATTTGGAAAATAAAGAATAAAATATATATAACTTAATTTTATTACAATTTTAGTACATTGTTATCCAATATTTTTCCATGACTATAAATATATATACTCTCTTCTTTTTAATGAACTTTATTTTTTAATAACTCCATAATATTCCAACACTGAAGGTATGTATATATGCATTTCTATCAAATTTTCTCTTTCTTTCTATTCATTATTCAATTTCTTTAAATTCAAATAGCCTCAACTTAATATCACTTGCCTACTTTTATGAGCAGCTCTATCATTCTTCCTTTTCCGACTTCATGACCTTTAGCTATGTGAATTATCTAAGGCTGCCCTTTCAGCACCATTCTTCCATGGACAAAGCATAGAGGGAAGTTAAAAAAAAAATCCCCAAGTCTTATTTAGCACAATGCAAAACTTTGAATGATTATGGAAATGAGTAGTTATATTTAATGCATCTCACAGTCAGATGTGTGTATACATAATAATGACACCAAAATAGAGGTCTTAAATGAGTTCAAGGACCCCAGTCAGGATTTGTGACTTCCCAGGGTACTGAAATAAGTAGGAAATTATATTGCCAAACCACTGATCTTTGATGAATAATAGGGAGTGGGAGAGCAATAGGGAGACTGAAGACAGAAAAGTGATATCATGATCTTCAAACGACGAGGAAGTTATATTTCTTAAATAATGAGCTGTGAGCATGACTTTAATACCCAATGAAGTTGACATTTTTGTTATATTTGGTTGCTGAATTTCCATTCCTACTTCCTAAGGCTATTGCACATTTTCTTTGAAGTCTCTCCTCTTTCTGAATCTCAGGTCATAGGATTTGGCAGTCATGGTGGTGGCCATGGGGAGATTGACCCCATCCTCTGCCCTGTCGTGAGCTCTGAGGGACTTAAGCCAACCAGCATATTTTACTTCCCTAGTCCTAGTAATTTTTTGATGTGCAGGTATTAATACAATTGACCAACAACAGACAGGGCCAGAGCTTGTTTTAATCACTGGGAGGGAGTGGCTCCTCTCTCCACAAGGGCTGACAACCTGAGGAATATGAGATCTGGAAGTGGTGGAGGCCTCGTGGGGCCTGCAGAAGAGAACATGATAAGTAACAAAGCCAACGAAAAGGATGGAATAGATGGTAGAGAATAGCATCCTTGTGCCCTCAGTGGAGCCTCTTAATCTGACCAGGGCTGAGGACAAACTAACTCATCAAATGTTGGGTTATATAACTTTGAAAATGCCTTATTTACTTCTTCTACTTGCTTCTGACTACTTTATGGTTTCTGCTTGTTTTTGAACTCTGTTTTTCTGTTTCTTTTAAAAATGTATTATTATTACTTTTAATAATACTGTACTCAGGAATATTCTTCCTAGGTAATATTACCAAGCTCCATGGTCTCAGTGATAATCTCTGTGTTGATGACACCCAAATATTTATTTTCACTTTCTAAAGTGACAAATATCTATTTCTGGGAGCCCTCTTGATTTATCCACTTGAGAATACTTCATAACATGTTAGCTTTTCACAATGATGAAGCTGTCTCCTGTAATCTCAATTTCAGTTCATAGACTCACCATCTACCTATTTTTTTGTAAGCCCTACTTGTGACAACATTGGCACCTCAGTATATTCACCCCCCTAAGCCTGTCTGTCATCAGGTTAAACTAATCATTCTTTAACTTAGCATGTGTTAGACCTACTAGGTACCTACAGATTCCAATCCTTCCTCCCTCTGCCAAGATTTTGATTTGTTTGGCCAGTGTTAGGGCCCAGGAATGTGTAATTTTATCAAGACCCTCAGGTGATTCTGATGTAGGTTGTTTATAGACCAGATTGTAAGAAAAATGAAATTTAGGCCACAAAACTATTAGAGAAAAAGGTCATCACTTATTACATTTGTGTCCCCAGCATTTAGGAAAATGTTTAATACCTAGTGAGTGATTAAAATATTGGAAAAAAACTGAATGGATCTTCAATTCAACAAACTTAAAAATGTCAGTAATTCAGCCTCTTCATCATTAAATCTGCCACTGTTTTAGTCTACTGAGAATTGATCTGTGGTAGTAAACTTACTAGGATTTCTGAATGAGTTCTATATATCCGTGTTGTTAAATATTAGCCCAAGTTATCTTTATGAAATGAAGAAGGCGGAAAGTTTAAAGAACCAGTAGGTGACTTCTTCATTGTACTTCACGTTTATACTCAAAAATATATCCCTATCAACAGTTTCTCTTTACTACAGTTGATTCCCATACTCACACAGGAGTTACCTTTGCAAAACACAAATTTACGTGTTATTCCCTTGTTATAAACATTTGGGTGAACTCCACATTTCGTATAAGATAGCATCCCTAAATGGGGATCTCTTTCATGCCTAGATGCTTTTGTATGTGATACTTCTTTGGAATGCCTTATACTCTCTAATTAAAAGTGACAGATGATAGATAGCATCCTTCCCATCAAGATCCAGCTAAGTGCTACCTCCTCAGTGAGGCAGTAAACCTCTCTCAAGCAAAACTATTTGTTGCATCCTATCCCACTCTGAAAAGAGTTTTCTTTACATCTCTTATACCATTGCCATGTCGTGTTCCATTATTTCCAACTGCATACCTATGAGGGTTATATTCTCAGAGTTACTAAATATCTTAGTAGTAGTTGAATATTTAAATCAAGCTTATGAATCAAACTCATTAAAGTATGAGAGGCTTTTACCAGTAGGCTCCAGGTGTACTGTAAATGTGAATGTCTGAAATGCTCATGGCTCATGACTGGTGGTGTTACCAATATTCCATGGAACAGATGACAAAGAGTTTCCTAAAGGAAATATTACAAGGCTAGCAAAACCAAGGATGTCCACTATACCGTATTTTGAGGATAAACATTAAGCCCTTTAGTGTTACTTGCAAGGGATTTCATTTTCTGGTACCAGTTACACCATCAACTTCATTTCTTTCTATTATTTTCCTCATATGCTGTACTCCAGCCATAATGAACTGCTTACAAGGATTAAATCAAATGCAATATCTCTTTTCTCTTCTCTTTTGCATGACTTGTTTATTATGCTTAGAAAGCTCCCTTCTCTATTCCCTCCACCCTCCCATAAAATTTTTGAGCTCAGTTCAGGTTTCACTTCTCTGCTTCTTTGTCTGTGGCAAGAGCCCATCCTCTGTGCCTCTAAATGAGCCTATGCCTGAGGCTATTTTACTCTTTACATGGAGGCTTATTTCTTTTATGATAAACCCTGAGCTTTATCAGGAGAGATAAACTCATGTGAAGCCTGTACAGCCTGCAGCTAGCACAGAACTCAATAAACTTGTTAATGAAGAAATAACAAAATAAGTGGTAATTATTAATAGTTACTATATTTGGATAATTAACATGTTAATGTATAAGCTACTTAATGTTATGGGTCCTTCCAGGCAGGAGAAAAATGAGGCTTTATTAATGTCGCCTCCCCATCTGAACACAAAACAACTTACTTTTTCCCCTAAGGCCACTCACTTAAACAATTTTTTAAATAATTGTTCCTGGACCTATGAAATTTGCTGATAAGCATAACTGAAAGAGAAGATCATAGTGTTGCACCCAACTTAATATGCGTTACAGCATTACTGAACTTTTATATTTATCCTTTGTTGTGCTAAGTAAGAATTAGTTTTCTTATTCTATTTTAAAAAATAATTTGTAGAAAAACTCAGTTACTGTTTCTACAAAAGTGTAATTCAGGCCTTAATTTACATAATAAGCTGTATCTCAGAGAAGAAAGAGGTATGACCCTTAAAAATCATTTCACATCTAGACAAGAGTAATTGTAATCCAAAACATTTGCAGGGAGACCTCCTGTTCAAGGTGGCATCATCAGAACAATGTAATAGCAAAATCTATATTCACAGCTTTTACTGGGAAGAGATGCTTCAAATTCATCATGATCATAGTTCTATAACCTTTATACTTTCTGACTAAGTTAAGTTTGTACATGAAGGCAAAAGACAAATTAGATAAATAGTCGTTATCACTAAGTCTCCTCTCAAGAGTGGGAAATAAAGTTCTGTGAAACTATCAGGATTTAAAGAATCTTGATTTTTCCTTTTATCTTGCTTTTATTTCTCCTCCTCCTCCTTTCATCTTCTTTCTTCTCCCTCCCCTCTCAAGATGGCAATTGAGGCAGGAGAATGGCATAAACCCGGGAGGCGAAGCCTGCAGTGAGCTGAGATCCGGCCACTGCACTCCAGCCCGGGCGACAGAGCGAGACTCCATCTCAAAAAAAAAAAAAAAGAGATTTTCAATTTAAATTGTAAGATAAAAAATCTTAGGTGAACTTAAATAATAATTTTTGTCTTATTTCCTTTTTTTTTTTTTTTTGCATTAGCGGTTTTCTGTATTATATTTTTAATGAAATAAATTTGTGTTTGTGGAAAACACCACGATGGTATGCGCACCACCAAGTACAGGAGTACCATATGTAAGCAAGAAGATGAATATCATAGTGTATCTAGGACTGTGTTGTCCACATATGGTTGTTTAATTAAATTTACATACAATTAAAAATCCAGTTTCTCACTCACACTAGTTACATTTCAAGTGCTTGGTAGGCACTTAAGACTACCATTGTGTACAAGGTACTTTATACCTTGTGTATGAAGTAAGGCCTAGAATCAATTTTTGTCCCACCTCTTTTGGCAAAATAATTCTGACCTGCCTGCTTTCCTTCCGCATTTCACCTGGATCACATCTCTTTGCTCTCAACTTTCATGAGGCCGTCTATCTTTCTTTCGTAAATGTGCATTGATTATTAGTTACCAAATCTTCACTGCTGTAAGATCCATTAGGAAAAGCACTATCGTAGCAAACAGATTCACTAAATATGTTTGAATGAATGAGTGGATGGGATGGGGTGGCTTGGGAAAAGTTAGGCAAGATAGCAGAAGAGACGTGTAGGCTACAGAAGAATGTAAACAAAAATAAGACATCATAATTTTAATTTTATTTATTTTTAAAATTGTATTTTATTTTAGATTCCGAAGGTGCGTGTGCATGTTTGTTACATGGGTATATTGCTTACTGGTGAGGACTGGGCTTCTAGTATACCTATTACACAAATAGCGAACGTTGTACCAGGTAGGTAACTTTTCAACACTCACCTCGCCTGCTCCACAGTTTCATTTTTAAGTGAAATTGTTTATACCCCTAATCAGGTGAATGCTTATTGCCTCTGCTCCCATACTCTATCAGTGTGACATGTTGTTTATTAAATAATGCCATTTTGGCATCATACTTGACTGTCTTCTCAAGAAAGATTGGGGTGTGTGTGTGTGTGTGTGTGTGTGTGTGTGTGTGTGTGTCGCTACTTTCTTCCTTCTCTATGTAGACACACAGTTTCCTTCAATAGCAGGAAAAAAATGATTTGAAGATCTTGTTAGGAATTCATACTGAGATTAGAGAGGATACTTCAAAGGACATACTTGAAGATCCTTATCTAATATACCCTAAAGATAATCACATAAAAATTCTACCTAGGATTGAAACTACAGTTATTATATTCCTTAATAAGGCAATAATTTTCCTTTTGTCCCAACTACAGAATGTTCTTTATTTTTAACTTTCAGATATGACATGATTATCTGACTTTATGAAGTTATAAAGTTGCAACTAAATTTTCAGATTGCTTTTAGTTTTAAAAGAAGAAGAAGAAGAAAAAAAAAAAACCAGTTTGAGCACACTATTTCCCAGGTGGTGCGCAGCAATACTGCCACTGCTTTTTTAAATTATTATTTGATGGAATATGACGGATAGAAAATTATTTACCTACTAGCAGAAAAAAACATTAATGCTGCAAAATTCATTTGTCTAAAATTAAAGGCAAATATACTACTCTTTAAAAATAAAATGTAATCTCCGCGGTTCATCTTCTTCTACTTAACAGTTTCATTAACACAGCATTATTTAGCAATCACCTTAAAGCTTCCTTCTTGGATCTATCAAATACCATGGTTCCAGATTAATCAAAAATTCTTTATTTCAGCTATTTCCTTGTAAATGTCTGTTTGTCTTCTACCTTTTGGATTGTTCAAATTTCCCTAATGTTAAACATTATGACAAATAGACTACATCGAATTATCTAGGGTTAAATGGCAACTACACAGCAAGCTGTCAGTCAGATGGCGTTTTACTAAAGACACCCAAGGCATATTTTCCTGGGAATTTACAATATACAATATAATTAACATAGCTAAAGAGATCATGCTGGGTAAAAATGTGGTTCTAGTGGGATAGTAAAGAAAGAAAAGGTTAACATTTTTTTACTGGTGGCTATAAAACGATCACAAAGATTTCTCCTCTTTTCTTGTCATCTTTTTTGGTATATGGTAGGATAAAACACTTGCAAATGAATGGGTTATAAATTAGACATGTATTGTACCCTACTCAGTGTTAAGTGCTTATGAAGAATCTGATCCTTTAAGAAACAATCTACATAATGAGACAGAATTTCTTTGTTCTATAAAATAGTAGATGAATTACAATTTTGATGACCCTGCAAAAATAATGATTAATTATAACCACTATCTTATTTTCTAAAGCAAAATTGTGACCCTCTGTCTTTGAATCTAAGTCCTTTTTCTCAATATAGGGCTTATAAAAAGGTATAATTTTCTTCTAATTTGAAGTTAATGCATGAAAATCACAAGAAAAAAATGAACATAAAGTTACTTTTACTTTTTTTTTTTTTTTTTTGAGACAGAGTCTCACTCTTATCGCCCAGACTGGAGTGCAATGGCGCAATCTCAGCTCACAGCAACATCTGTCTCCCAGTTTCAAGAGATTCTCTCGCCTCAGCCTTCCAAGTAGCTGGGATTACAGGCATGCGCCACCATGCCCGGCTAATTTTGTATTTTTAGTAGAGGTATGAGGTGCGGTTTCTCCATGTTGGTCAGGCTGGTCTCGAACTCCTGACCTCAGGTGATCTGCCTGCCTCATCTGCCTTAAGTGCTGGGATTACAGGTGTGAACCACCGTGCCCAGCCTACTTTTACTTTTAAACAAATGATCATTTAGGGAGTTCTCTTATCTTAGGAAAAGAGAAGCTATTTAAGTGGAGAATGCAATAACATAAACAAACTTAAACCATGACTTCAAGGTTGGTTAAGAACAGAGAGTTTTAGATAGAAGAATTTAGCTGCATTTTTATAGTTTTTGTTATGGTCAGGAAAGTCGTAAAAATCCTACTTTAATATTTTAATAGTGATGGATGCTTACTGAGTAAGAAAACCTGTACTGGACATTGTGGGTATAATGAAGAATAGGGTACATTCCATGATCTTTCTTCTGTGACAGACATACAAAAAAGTTTTAAAACCATCATAGTAAGAATAAGAACAGAATGAATCAGGACATTCAGAGTAGCTTAGATGAAGATGTGATTACACCTATCTGGAATATCATTAAAAGTTTCTCAAAGGAGGTAGTTAGGATGATTGGTAATAAAGGAAGGACCAATGGACTGCTTTTGTATGCCAATATGTTATGACATTAGGAGTGCTTTTCTTTGTTTTGTTTTACTAATCTGTTAAATAAAGATGGCTCTAGACACACACCTTATCCCAGTGAACATTCAAATGCCAACATATAATTCATTCAAAATAGTCTGCAGGCTTTTGCATTCAATAAAAAAATCAATGTTCAATGTTAAAATACACATAGAAGAAAAGGATTTTTGAGCATGCATGTTGTTAATAATGTATCACTTACTACATGGGGTAGGCTGAATAGTCACTGCGGAATCCCTTAGTTTCTATAAGTGGTAAATCTGGGGTAATGTAACAGAGAAGTAATAACAAAATAGAGTTGTTTGGTTATAAGCAGGAATTATAGCTGTAATGTACCTATAAAGACTATTTAATTAATTCAGTCGACATCTGCCTTAATCACCAGTGAAAATTAAGCCACGTTTGACCAACAACTCAAAACGTAATTCACTTAGTAAACTATTGAAAACCAATAGGGGAAAAGGTACTTTCCGTGTACTTGTTTTTAAATATTCATGTTATTGAACCATTCCCACTAAATGCATAAATGACAACATAATATTCAACTGTAACAGTTGGTGGAAGCCATTTTAAGTAGCAGTTTAACAAACAGAGATGAATTTTAATTTGCAATGCCAGTTGAGCTGTAATAAAAACTAGTATTCCAGCTGTGAAAAAACAAACAAATAAACAAAATACACACACACACACACACACAGCTTGGTTAGAGTTATTTACAGTTTTTTTTTTTTTAATACTTGACAGTACAATGAAACCATCTTGTTTCTATCCACACCAGAAGTTTGTTAAATCTCAAAATACATCTTAGGAAATGCAAAAAGCACGTCTCTTTAGGGAAATAAAAATATCTTTGTTGTATTATATTACAGTGTTCAATTTAATACAAGTTAACTTAGCAAACTAAGTGTGCTATAGTTTTTGCACTATTTCAAAAAATGTGAGGGTTAATTTAGAGTAAATGAAAAACCCATAGTTATTTTTAAAACTAATAAAAAAGGTACTTTCTAACATTCAGTTCACAAAAATATGCTTTGCATTCAATGCTTACTTGGTTTGTTGATATTTTATTAAGAAAAATATTAACTTGGTGTTTATCAGGAATGTATTTTAGAGAATTTTTTTGCATTTTTGACTGTAAACACCAAATAATTTCAGTTAAAATTTTTCATAGATCTATAATCATATTCCTAAAATGATTGTCTCTCTTGTAAATAATAACTAGATCTGAGCAAAGGCGAATCACAGGTTTCCAATTTAATATGACATTTCACTGTGATTTTTAAGAAAAGAGGGTCTCACTCTGTCACCCAGATTGGAGTGCAGTGGTACAGTCACACCTTCCTGCAGCCTCACAGTCCTGGGCTCAAGCAATCCTCCTGCTTCAGCCTCCCAAGTAGCAGGGACTACAGGCATGCACCAGCATGCCTGGCTAATTTTACTATGATTTTTAAAATTATGCTGCCACTTAAAAAACTAGTTACTCTTAGGATAACGTAGATTTACCAAATTTTATTTTAATTTTTTTAAAAATGGAGATGATAAAAAGAATAATGATAAGAAAGAAGAAAAAAGAACCATATTTATAGGAGGAGCCCTCGTCTATTTTCTAAGAATGTTGAGGTGCAAGAAAGATGCTTTTTGTGCTGAATGGGGAGACTATGGGAACATGGATGCTAAACAAAGAAACAGAAAGCAAGGCGTGGTGCGCTACACGAGGAAAGGGATTCCCTCGACCCTGTGGTAGAACTCAGCAAGGAAGGATGAAGTGGAGAGATGCAGGAGGCATGAAGGCAGGGGAACTAGGGGAGTGGAGGGTGGATGGCGTGGGAATAAAAAGTAAGAGAGAGACACAGAGACAAGGAAAGCACGACTGAGGGTTCGAAGCATAGACAGCCCAGTAGAGGAAATGAAGGGAAGAAGACATATCATGAAATCGAATATTGAGGTGGTTTTGCTTTATGTGTGAAGTGTAATATCACTTCTCTACTTAGGAGAACTTTACTACAATATTACATTGGTCAGCACACACTTTGAGATAGGATCTGTGGTCTTTGGATTTGAAAATATTCTGAGACTTGTCCTAAGGAAGACACAGTGGACAGCTGAGGTCAGCCAAGTAACTAAAATTTGATTTAAGTTATGTGTGTGTCATTCCACAGTCATCAATGTTTACTTTCCTTTATGTAGAAGAATGTATAAGCCTTTGATATATGATTAAGCCAAATATTATAAAATATCCCTTCACTGGTATATCCAATTTTCAAAGAAGGACACAAGAAATTTGTTTTTATTTCCCTTTGATATCAGTGCCTTTCACAGGGCCTGGCACACAGCAGGTACATAATAAAATATTTGTTGAAGGAATGAATGCAAGAATAAATTTTTTTTGTAGAATATGCAGTTTTTGCTCTTGTTTGATATTGCTATTGTTATCACTGTTATTATCTTAATAAAGTGTATTTGAACCTTTCAGCATGCTCGGATTTCCAAGTATGACTTTTCAGTTTTATTTGGCTTAAAAATCTGACATTGTAACGGATGCCACTATGGCTGCACTTCGAATCACTTAATTTCTCGAAATAGTGTCAGTGAAAACTCTCTATGTTGAGCACCGCCATGGAGCAAAAACCGTAACTTCCTGTAATGAAACCTAATGAAAAATCTGTGGGCTAGATTAGATGGTGTTCTGATGTGAGGCCAAGCAAAAGAGAACACTTAAGAGAAGGCGGTGGAGTTGAAATTACACTTTGTAGAAGAACAGGCAGGACGCATGAGGAACTGAAGGCAGAATACCAAAGCACCAGCGGGGTTATCTGCATTTTTTTTAAACCTCCCTGAAGGGGACTGGCTGTGAAAGCCGACTGCTTCTAGAGAGATGTCAGCATGAGCTGCAATAGACCTATTTTCTACGTCTAACATCAAGATGTATGGTCTGGCAGGTATGAGGGTATTTGTATGGACAATGGCTCTAAGCGTTTGAAATAGGAACTGCCATATAATAGTGTGTTACCCTCCAATTCCTGGAGATTCAAAGATTATTTTATAAAGGAATACATAGGGAGACATGAGTAAGAGGTAGAGACAGAAATATAAGTACAGAGGAAAAATTAAGAGAGATTTTAGAATATATCAAGAAGAAAACTTAAATGAGCGCAATGACTCCATATCAGGTCTCTGGAGCTCACACCTTCCAAATTTTCAGGAAAATGAGCTGGATAAGAAAATAATTATATACATTTACAATGCAAAGCATTTAACTAAGAAAATTAAATATGTCTTTTAGACACTCAGGACAACTCATTTGCAATACCAAAATCACAGAAAAAAAAAAATCATCAGAATACTGACTGGTGAATGTATGACCGATAATGAAATGGGAAGGATTTTCTTGAGCCATATTATTTATATAACCAGAATATATTTATTTTATAAGATGAGATGAGACTATGCTAGGCATTTTGGGGGATACCCAAGAAGTAGAAATGCGACTGAATCCTAATTTATGCACAGCCTTATTTCAAGACCAGTCATTTTATTGTAATAAAATCAGAGAGACAGCCCAGTGTTTGTGGCAAAATCGGCAAAGCTGGCTTCCACTTCTAGCTCCTCTCGGCTTCCTATCTCTGCGACTGGGGACAAGCCACTAAACTTCGATTTACCTAGATTTCTCACGTCTGCTACGGGAATGCCTAAAGATATTCAGAGAAGTGTTGGGAGAATGTTTCTCATATGGTTCCTGGTGCTTATTTGATCCTTACTTTGATCCTGATGCTTATTTGATCTATCACATGTACCCGCCAAATATGTACATTTATTATGTATCAGTAAATAAAGAACACAAATAAAAACTTTCACCTTTGCCTGCTAATAAAGCAACCATTTGTATACATAATAAATATTTTAATATGGGCTTGGATCAAGGAATCAATTAAGTGCTTTAATAAAGTAGAAATTAAGCCAACTTAAAAATATGAAAAATATACTTTAAAACAAGAAGTAAATTTTGGAAAGCAAAAGAAACAGCAATCAGAGCTGTGTGGTTATTCAGTGTGTAAGTTGGCACATTTCAGAATCAGACAACTTGGGTTTGAACCCTGGCCCCCAACTTTATCTGCAAAATGGGTATAATAACAGTATCAACCTCACAATGCTGTGAAGAGAATACACTTAAGAGTGAGACGTTCAGGGCTCTGCCTGGCATGTAGTAAGCACTCAATAATAGCTAACTAACATTGATTAGTAGTATTATTCTGACAGCTTAAGTAGTTACCTGCCTTGTCAAACTTCCATATGAAATGACCTCAAGGCTACCATGGTTATCTTTCCCTGTGAGTACCACAATTCAAAATTCCAAAAAAAAAAAAAGTATTTGTGTAAACATTAATTTGGTGACCGGCTTCCTCAGCATCCTGTAAGCTCCCTGAAAGCAGGCCTCATGTTCTCGATCATCACCAATGCTTCTACAGTGCCTGCCCAGCTTGGTAAGCACTGAAATTAACATCGAATAATGGAATAAATGGAAAGAAAAGATACATGGCTATCTCCCAGGGGTTTGTTTGTTTGTTTGTTTGTTTGTTTATTGAGACAGAGTCTTGCTCTGTTGCACAGGCTGGAGTGCAGTGGCGCCCTCTCAGCTCACTGTGACCTCCGCCTCCCAGGTTCAAGTGATTCTCCAGCCTCTGCCTTTCCAGTAGCTGGAATTACAGGCGCACACCACCACACCCAGCTAATTTTTGTATTTTTAGTAGAGACAGAGTTTCACCATGTTGGCTAGGCTGGTCTGGAACTCCTGACCTCAAGTGACCCAACTGCCTCGGTCTCCCAAACTGCTGAGATTACAGGCATGAGGCACTGCGCCCGGCCTCCAAGGGCTATTTTTAAAGTGTAGTTTGGCTTTAATTTTTCATCTTCCTCCCATCATTTTCCTATTCAAAGTGTGTATGTAACACAGCACACTGAAGCAATATAGAATATTTATTAGCGGGCTGAGAAGAAGGAGAAAAGGAGGCCGTTTACATGTAAATGTATGCTTAACGCAGCCCCTGATGGAGAATACCCAAAGGGTACCACCAGCTTCCTTAGATAGTAATTGGAAGCCTAATTCAGATAGGTTAATTGGAGGGTGGTAGAGATGTGTACTGGCCTGTGCAAAATAGCAAAGGAGAACTGGCAAGCTGCCTCCGCTGGCTGCAGAATATAATAATGTTACAGCATCCGCTTCCTCTGGCTTTAGCATGTCACTAGTCAAGAGTAACTTGGAAGAAATGGGAATATTTCTCTAGATTTAAAAAAAAAGCAAAAAAAACTTTCCTCTGACCCATTAAGTTATTACACTAAGAACAACTGAAGTTGTATCACTGGTCTTAATTAAAACTTTTGAAATTCATGAGGACCTGTGGGGTAAGAACTGAGTCTGTTTATCTCCCCTAGTCCGAGCTTTAACTCATATGCAAGGAGACCTGGCTTTAAATACTTGCAGCAACACTTACAAACAGTGTACCTCAGGGCACACTTTCTAACTTCTCACAACTTTGACTTACATTTCTGCAAATCATGGATAAATAGTATTTGGCTCACAACCTTAAAAGATTAGATGAGATGATCAATGAACAACAACTAGTGTACTGTCTGTTACCTACTAGGTACTCAGGCAATGTTAGTGCTTTCTTCCTCAAGCTGGTTGGCAGTTTCCTATAAAGTTAAACATACTTTATGACCCAGCAATTCCACTCCTAGATGTTTACCCAAAATAAATAAAAATGGGTGATCACAAAAATATTTATGGAAGAATCCATAAGGGGCAAAAACTGGACAGAAGAAAGCAGCCACAACTATCCATAAACAAATAGGTGCTTTTATAGATAAGCAAACTGTACTTTTACCTACTGGATGAAATACTACTCAGAAATGAAAGAGAATGAACTACTAATATAGGGAGCAACATGGATAAAGCTCTGAAACATTACGTTTTAGAAGTCAGACACAAAAGATTATATACTATAATATTTTTTAATCTATGAATTTACAGAACAGACAAAATTAATCTATGAGGATGAAAGTCAAAACAGTGGCTTCCTCTGGAGGAGGAGAATTAGCTTCAAATAGAGCAAAAGAAATTTTCTGGAGTAATGGAAAAGTTCTATAAGTGGATGAGAATATTGGTTTTTGTGTATACCCATTTATCAAACTCCTCAATTCCATATGTAACTGTTTATACTTTTTACTTTATTAAGAAATAATTTTTAAAAATTAAGGGCAAAGATTGCATCTTTCTAGTGTTTTCCTACTGAGCCCAAAAAGATTCCAGACAAATAGTAAATGAGTACATTTGTTGATGTAAATGTTCTTGCTATATACATGTATTTGCATACCTTTACTCTTCATATATGTCTATTTATACACTTGCAGACAAATATACATGGCATAATGCATACTTTACCTATGATACACCCCACCCACTACACTCAGCCACAACCATACCAATACATGTGTTTGAAACTGATCTCTGGCCATGTTACTTGCCACTGGTTTAGCTCCTAAATTAACTTGTAAACTGCTGGAGGCTGAAGTCAATTGTTTTTCTTTTCCTTTTTCTTACTCATCTACTATTGTTGCCAGGATGTAAATTCTCAGTAAGTGCACAAAGGAAGAATACAAAAGTGGGGGAAAAAAATCTTCTTTTTTTTTTTTTTTTTTTCTTTAAGTGGAGTCTCCCTCTGTCACTCAGGCTGGAGTATAGTGGCATCGTCTTGGCTCAATGCAACCTCTACCTCCTGGGTTCAAGCAATTCTCCTGCTTCAGCCTCCCCAGTAGCTGGGATTACAGGCATGTGCCACCACGCCTGGCCAATTTTTTTTTTAATTTTAATAGAGATGAGGTTTTGCCATGTTAGCTAGGCTGGTCTCAATCTCCAGACCTCAAATGATCCAACTGCCTCAGCCTCCCAAAAGTGCTGGGATTATAAGCATGAGCCACTGCGCCCAGCCAGAAAACATCTATTTGAAAACCACCTTAGTTTTCTCTTGAAAGAGTATCCACCTTGGGAAATATTAATATATATTTTATTTTTCCTTTTTTATTGTGATAATTAGAATTAAATTCCTTTTTGTCGGTAATAATAGACATATCACTACAACAATAATTGGCCTTTTTACTATTTTACTATTTTTTACTGATTTGATTTAGCCTTGGATAATTTCTTTTTTATATCCAGCTTTATGGAGGACTAATTGAACAATACAAATGATACATATTCAAGATGTACGCTTTGATAATATATGTGTACATTTTATAACGATTATCACATTGCATTCATTAACACTTTCAGTATTTTCATTACATAGTATATTATCATAGACTAAGAGAAATCTAAAGCTTGCCTACCATGAATCATTAAAATGTCACATTTTGGCTTTATGACTTTTTCAGAAATCTATTCTATTTCGGTTTAGCCACTTAGGTAAGGCAAGAGAAGACTTACTTTTATTTTTTCAACTTATGTTTATTTGTTCGAAGATTTTAAAGGTACTCAGGTGGGTATTAAATACTCTGTCTTTTAATTTTTAAAATATTATTGATCCTGATTTGTAGTTTATTGGATAAAGTAAGTTTGAATGAATAAAACTTCAGAAATCTGAAATTTATATTTAATAAGCCTAAATGTTTTAACTTCCAATTTGACCAATGTTAAAATTCTAGTATGAGACCACTTTAATTTAGGAATATGTCCTATGAAGAGACCAAGAGTGCTGCCAGAAATGCTTTATAGTCAGACATTCAGGGTTCCTTCCTTCCTTCCTTCCTTCCTTCCTTCCTTCCTTCCTTCCTTCCTTCCCTCCCTCCTTCCTTCCTTCCTTCTTTCCTTCCTTCCTTTCTTCCTTTCTTTCTTTCCTTTTGTATTTTAGCGGAGACGGGGTTTCGCCATGTTGGCCAGGATGGTCTCAAACTCCTGACCTTGTGATCTACCCACCTCGGCCTCCTAAAGTGCTGGGATTACAGGTGTGAATCACTGCACCAGGTTGAAATTCAGAATTTCATATAACATTCTCAAGTCACTGAGTTACTAAACTTTATGTAAAAACTTTTTGTTATTTTTGAATTATCTCTAAATTGTATACTGTACCTTAACAAAATATCCTATTCTAATATGGACAGAAGTATATCCCAATAAATAAGAAATAAACTCATATGAATTAATCCATTCATACAGCTTGTCCATTTGGGTGGGACATGCTTGATAATTTTCAGGTATCATGTCAGGCAGTGATAATGCAAAGTTGAGTGAAATCTATCTCCATTGTTAAGTAGTAACTGTATTGATAATATATATAGTAACATTTGTTATCATTACTATAGTCATCTTGATCAAACTGGATGCTATGTCTACTATTTCACTCCTGCTGCCCAGGGCAGGCACAATAACAGCTTCACAAAGATGTCTACATCCTAATCCCCAGAACCTGTGAATATTTGCAAAAGGGACTTTGGCAAATGTGAGGCAGTAAAGGATCCTGAGTGGGATTATTATTCTGGATAAACTGGATGGGTACAATGTAGTCATTAACTCCTTGTAAGTGAAAGAGAAAGGCAAGCGAGTCAGTCCAGGAAGATGTGGCAACAGAAGTAAACATTAGGGTGATACCATTTCTGACTTTCAAGATGGAAAGGGGTCATGAGCCAGGAAATGCAAGCAGTCTAAAAAAAGAATTTGGAATCTTTCTTAGAACCTCCAGAAGAAACTCAGTCCTGCCAGTACCTTGATTTAAGACCAGTGATACCCATTTTAGACTTCTGCCATCTAGAGATGTAAAATAATAAATTTTTATTGTTTTAAGCCACTAAGTTCTGGTTAATTTGTCACAGCAGCAATGGGAAACTAATAATATCTTCTGTTCACTGGCCCCTGCCCCGAGAAAATCTTCATAAATACAGAAATTTGAGTTTCAGTTTCTTTATGTTCAAATAAAGACAAAGAAAGTTCAACTAAGTTTCACAAATCACATATTAAATGCATGACTGCATGAACCTAACATCTCCTAATACCAATTCTACACTAGTTCTAAACTAGGAATTCCTCAGAGACAAGGTGATGATCCTATCAGTAAATGATTGCAATATAATGAGTTGGAACTAAAGTAGAGGTATGTGCAATATGAGGTGATAGTGCATGATGGTGGTCGAGTTAGCAGCAGAAATAATTCAGTAACAATGAATGAGGCCCTTTTTAAAAGTATGTTCTTTTTTTTTTTTTTTTTTTTGTGAGACTGAGGACACATCCTTATAAATAAGACCTATATTTATCAACTATAGGGGACTTCTATAGTGGCAAAGTAAAACAACTTTGAATAAAAAAGGGAGTTTGTCTCATTGAATATTTTTCTAAAGGGTTCTACTCAAGTTTAAACTTATATTACAGCCCACTTCCGATTTCAACATTGAAGTATAAGTTATTTAATAGCCTCACTCTCTCTTTTCTGACCTCATCGCATCACCAGTTTCATTAAGACTGTCAGTTGCAGTTACCCCATACCTCAAAAACACTAGAGGGTTGAACTGAAAGACAGTATTTTTATCATTTTGGAAAATGGTATTATACACTTGTATACATTTTAATTTGAAGGGGTTGGCCTTTGGAATGGGAAAGATTTTGCCAGATGTCCAGCCACGTAACAAGAGAGTCATTACTATTTCTGTTTCTTAGATGAAGAGTCAGAGGACCATCCAAGGTCTCACAGTTAAAAGGTGGAGCCAGGACTCAAACCTAAATGCTTTCTTATTTCAAAGTCCATGAATAACTTAAAATTAACTAATTGTTTTTAGTTTGTATTAAGGAATAAAGAAAAGTTATTTTTTTGCGGTATGTTAGCGTATCCTGGGTTTCTGCTTATCTATATTTGAGTGGTTCTGTAAGAGGACATTTGCAGATTCATTATTCAAAATATGCTTTAAGATTCTTCAATGAAAAGGCTAAACAAGTTTAATCACAAAGTCTCTGTGTGAGATTGCAGAAGGAATAGTCAGAGATTGTACATGCCGTACACTCTAGTGGGATCTGGAGACGATGATTACAGAATATAGCATTCTATATTCTGTATCAATTAACACAAAAGACCAAATCAGGCCAACTATTCCAACTTCAGAATTGAAGTCCATGTATTTCAGCTGAATAAAAATTTAGCAATTTTTTTCTATTAAAAATTCTTGTTTTCAATATTACCTAATCCTAACACTTATATGAATCCATCACCTCATTTTAAGTAAACTCATTTCCATTCTTTCTGGGAAGAAAAATAATAAAACCTCAGCTGCATTAATGCTAACAGCTTATCAAGAATGTTTAGAATAAACACAAAATTGTTATGATATTCTTTTTGTAATTTCATGGCAATATAATAAGGATTAGTACATGAACACTAGACTATAATAAAGAGAGGAAGTAAAATCAATCTCATATTTGCACCAGATAAACCTTTGAAAATAGGTTAAAATGCTCCCTTAAATATCATAATAATTGGAATGTGTGAATATTTTTTTCTCCTTGAAGTAAGTCCCACTTATCAACCTGTTACAGAAGGTAGCAATTATGTTTTAGGTATAGGAAGATTGAAGACATCAAATTCAAGAAATGAAAAAAAGCACTCATAGTCTTTATATTATAATGTTTTTTAAGTCGTCACCTGCAGCCATCTGGGAAGACCTACTACCCGCCAGTAAGAACATGAAGAAAAAGAGGCTCAGTTTCTTCCAATGTTTGCTGTGTCTTGCCTGAACTCTTAACTCCGTTTAATGCAGTACCTTAGATCCTGCCTTTTTCGTCATCAGATATGCTAATTCTAAATATTCTTCATGGTGTTCCTAACTAATACCTGTAAAATATGATTTACTCTGCTTTGGCTCTGGGGTAGCCATTTTTCTTAGATAGGAATTCATGTGCTAATATCAACCCCAGTTGATATGGTTTGGCTCTGTGTCCCCACCCAAATCTCATCTCAAATTGTAATCCCATGCGTCAAAGGAAGGAGGTGATTGGATCATGGGGGCGGTTTTCCCCATGTTGTTCTCGTGATAGTGAGTGAGTTCTCACCAGATCTGATGATTTTATAAGGCAGTTGTTCCTGCTCTTGCTCGCTTTTTTTTCTTGCTGCCTTGTGAAGAAGGTGCTTGCTTCCCCTTCACCTTCTGCCATGATTGTAAGTTTCTTGAGGTCTCCCCAGCTGTGTGGAATTCTAAGTCAATTAAATCTTTTTCCTTTATAAATTATCCAATCTCAGGGAAGCTCTTTATAGCAGTGTGAAAATAACTAATACACCAATTCATACATCATCTCCAGTAGGGTGACCAACAGTCCTGGTTTTCCTGAGACAGTTTGGATACTAGCACTTGAAGTCTCATGTCCAAGGAAATCCTTTATACCCGGGCAAACCAGAATGGTTAGTGACTGAGCACTTTTCGATATCCTGTACCTACTGGATAAGAGAGGATGGGGGAAGTTCTGAACATTATCTCCCAAATGAAAATTTGTTGTAAAACAAAAATCTATTAGTAATAGTACTATATATTATGGTATTTATGTACATACAGTAGTCCCCATTGATGGTTTTAGTCTTTGTCTTCTTATGATTTGATGATAAAAGAAATGATTATCATAAATTGTGCTTTAATTTTTTAATTCTTTATTTTAACAATAGTTTCAATTTGAAAACCAAGAAAACATGGGTCTCAGAAATTAAACTAAAATGTAATACAAAAAAAGATTAGTTCTCCAACGATCATGTAGGAGAGGAGATTTGTCAAGTAGTTTGAACATCCAAAGGATGTTTGGACCCTCTTCTTATAATAAGGACCAGTAACTTTATTTTATCTATCTATCTGTCTATCTATCTATCTATCTATCCATCCATCTGTTATCTATCTCTCTCTCTTAAATCAATCAATCTATCTATCTATCTCTCTATCTATCTATCCATCCATCTATCTGTTATCTATCTATCTTAAATAAATCTATCTATCTATCTATCTATCTATCTATCTATCTATCTATCTATCTAT
>NC_045450.1:44963232-44971605 GCF_002776525.5 Piliocolobus tephrosceles
TATCTATCTATCTATCTATCTATCTATCTATCTATCTATCTATCTATTGAGAAAAGGAGCCTGGAGATTGTGAATGTCTAATGGTCAAGGGTGAAGATGAAAAACTCCAAATCATTGCTCTGAATTTTGACTATGTTCTTTGTTTCATAAGCAGTTTATTATTTCTCCTAGGAAATAATTTTATTTTATTTAATGTTTTTATTTAATGTTTTGGAAGCAGTAGCCTACTTTTGTTTGTTGCAAAAGAAACACATAGCTGTACATCTGGTACTAGAAACAAAACTTGTTACTTGTGAAGAACCTCAAAACATCCATTAATTTGAAGTTACATCGATAGACCACTCTTTCCAATCTTAAGATACATTCAAGGATAGGAGAGCAGAAAATCCTGAACCGTAGTGTTTCATGAAATAGAACTGGCATTCAAAGGGCATTTGAAATTCTAAAGAATTCTTTCATTAAGCAAAAAGCAGATTGGTAGTTGAAAATATCTGAAAATATAATAATGATAAAATTACTTTAGTAAATGTAATGAGAAAACCTTGAGACTTCATTACCATATATTGGATTCTGCCAAGCCTTTTTCTTCCCTAGAGTACATAAATACAAATAAAACCAAATAAATTATGGGGAGGAAACTTCAGAAATTTTAGTGAAGTCAAATTGGCATTGATTTTAGAAAAACATAGTCTTGCCAGAAAAAATAAAGGAGCAATTTCAGGTATTTATTCCTTTTAGTAGCCTCTTTCTAAGATATATATTACTCATAAAACATAATTTTAGTTACATAGTTATAAAGAGTAATTCTAATGAAATTCTTATGTTCCATATGTGCTCAATTGTAAATATGTTACCAACATTATTATTTAGTACATATGGTGTGAAATATAAAATAGTGGCACATGTAATGCATACATGAGTAGTAAATTTTATGTTAATTTTAAGTGAAAATACTTTTCATAATTTTAGAACCAGAAAAAAAGGCTACAGGAGGTATCTGTTCAGATGGGGAAAAGCATGGAGAATTATGTAAATGTGCAGTTTCCAAACTTTTGCAATTGAAAACAAATATAAACACATATATGTATATATGTATATGTGTATATACACATACATGTATATATGTATATGCTTATATACACATACATGTATATATGTATACACACATATACATATATGTTAGCAACAAAACTCTTGACAAAATCTCTTATGTTAAGAAGAAAACTATAAACATTTCTGATCTTAGATATAGGTAAGCTTTTTAGATATTTCAATTATTTGGAAGAAGAGCCTTGACCTTTATGTGTAGTCATTTGTATACTTTTGAGAAAATTGGGATAATCTTGAACTCACAACTTAAAAATACCTTTTGTTAAATAGCACAACATTAATATTCCCCATGTCATTATTCTTTATGTAGTACATTCATTGTTTTATTACAATTGATGATAAATTATAAACAATTATGTGAGGAACATCTTATTGAGTACATTTTTAGACATTTCCATACTCCATAATTAGATCATTAGAAGAAGTTTTGGTAATTAGCATTGATTTAAAGTAATGTTTCTTTTACCCCTTTTATAAATCTATGGTTTTTAAACTTTACTGTACGTCAGAATCAACTGGTGGTTTTGTAAAAACACATGTCACTGGGCTTCATCCACAGAGTTTTGATACAGTACATCTGAAGTAGGATATGAGAATATTCGTTTCTAACACACCAATGCTGCTGAGCCAAACCACTTCTCAAAGTGCTGAGCCACTTTGAGAACCACTGTGACATATATAGCCAAATGCTAAAAACCAAATCTTTTAAAAGAGTAGTCCTTGTAATGTTAACACTTGTTGATTGAGAAAGTATGTGCACACATATGATTCATGAATCCATTGCAATGATACTGAGGTCCCTCGAGGCAGGCAGGGGGTTCCTGTATCACAGGTCATTGATTTTTCTTCCAGTTGATTTCAAAACAAAACACGTCTTCATTTTTCAGACTTTGATATTTTGCTATTGCCTTTTGAACACCAAGTTTGTTTGCTGATGAATAAATATTTTGAGTTAGCTTTGTGGTGCTGTGAGGCACAGTTAATTTTCAGCTTTGTTACCAATTGTGATTACTAGAGAAGTATATTTTGTATATAAAACAAAATTTGTACGAGAATGCATATATTTCATTGCATTAGGCTTTGAATAGAGAATGAGACAGCAGTGCAAAAACAAATAAGAAGAAGTATAAGTATATGAAAAAAGAAATATACTGAGTCAAAAGTGGAAATAATTAGGAGTATTGAAAGAGAATATGAATATATATCCTCCACTTGGTGAGCAATGGACTGAAAATGGTTGGCTCTGTGCAATTATGAAACAAAAAAGTAAGGCACATGTGCATGTTGCAAATATAACATCAAACGATGTCAGGGATTTGGCTTTTGTTTTCATGTGTAAAGGTCTCTAGGAAGAAAATCCTAGAAGAGATGAAATAATAGGTTTCATGAGCCAAATACTAGCCCAAATAATAAACAAGTTATGTGTTATTAATGGTTGGACCAGATCTCTTACATATTCCACCATCATTTTCCATAGTTCTCTTCTTCAAATGGAGACCTTCTCTGATGAAATGAAGACTCTAGTCTGGAAGGGTAACAGGCCTTCTAACTCCCTATTTCTTCAATTTGCAGATGCCTGCACGGGCCCCATCTGATATATCAATCTAATCATTGTGAAGAAACCAGAAACTTGAGAGTGATGGCTGGGCTTGTTAAGACAGGACCAGTCATGTTAATTCACCAATTCATTGTCAGAAGCTTACAAACCTTTTGCTGTGCAAGTGTTCAAGAAGGGGAAGAATGAGCAAAATGTTGTCATCTCCCTTTTTATAATGCAGTATTCTCATTAGCTGTTTCAATCAGTTATAGTTAGCCAACCTAATTAGTAATTCTTCATACCTAGGTGATGGACTGAGACCAGGGGTGTGCCAAGAGCCAAAAAACAAACCAACAAACAAAAACAGACTGAATTACCCCTTGTCTCTTTGGCCTTGGGAGAAATAGTAGAGTAGCAGAAATCACCACTATCCAGTCTCCCCACCTGACACCCCACACAAACACAAGCCCACAATTATGTCTAAAGAGCAAGGTGCAATCAGGTGCTTTATACAATTTTAACTCTCTCTTGTAGTAAAGTCTATTCAGCACCTTCATAAAAAACAAAATTAAGAATGCCTGGTATTCTATATCTGTACAAAAGTGCTCCTAGAAAAGAAAAAATGTCAAGAGCTTTCTGAGTCAAAGTTGAGAGGAAGCACAGGTCAAACTAGCAAAAGAAGAATATTTTGATAGATCCTACACACAAATTGTACCCCAGCCCTGGCTATCTAACTGGATAATCAGATCATGAATAGAGTATGTGCACGCTTCAGGCACTGATATGCTAGGACAGTGCCTCACACAAAGAAAATATTTTTAGGTTGGCTTGAAAAGTTGAATGAAAATCCAATCTGATTTACAAACTAGTGGGCAGGGGCAACATAGTTAATAGAAAAAGGTAGTTGGTTAGCTTAATACAAGTTGTTCTTGGCTTAAATGTGACAACATGTAAACATCATCTCAGTACCTGACACATAATACACTTTTAATCTCTTTTGAAAAGAACATTTGTCGAGAGAGTATGTGCAGTGTCCTTTGTGTGCTTGAGAATCAAGAAAATAAGTGGACTGTGAGTAATAATTATGCCTCCCCATCTCATCATGTATTGATTTAACATCTACTCAGCCTATAGTAGTATTCTCAAAGTGTGGGTCATGTATTGCTCAACGATTTTAGATATGAGGTGAGAAGAATTTAGGTGGCACATACATATGGCATTATATACTTTTACTCACGTAAGAGCAAATATATTCTAGAAATAATCAATAGAAACTAAAGAAAGTAAAAGGGCATGTCATATTTTATAGCTACTGTGACTTTCACATCAAATTAATACTTGCTACTCTTTCTTTCTCTGTCTCTCTTTGTGTGTGTGCATATACATTTAGATAGATATATACACACAAAGATATACATATATGTATCTCAACAAAATTGTCTGACTACATATTCAGAGCCTTACACAGGTAACAGAAACAGGAAGTCAAAATAATACTTTTGTTCACAATGTATTTATTTTTATGATTACCTTCCTTTTATATTAGTACTGCAAAAATAAAAGTGAATGGAGTGTCTATTGGCCTTAACATTTCCTTTTGAAACACATTTTTGTAAGTGAAAATTGATTTTGATTAGAGAAAAAGAAATAAATAGGGAACAGTTCAAGTAGTTTAAAGAAATCACACAAAAAAAGTAATGTATAAAAATTACGTTGGGGGAATTTTGTCCTATATATATTCAAATTATCTCTTAGAATAACCAACAGGCATCTCAAAATTTAAGAAGCCAAAGCAGGATTGATTCCTCATCCTTTCTACCCCACCTGTCAAGTTTTCTCAGTTCTTTCCCTTCTTAATCTTCTGAATTGCCATTCATGCTGCTCAAACTAAAAATCTAATCTTGAGTCTATTCTTACCTTCATCTCCACAATGAATATTCCAGAAAGTCTTATTTAATCTACCTCCAAAACAATCTGAAACCATCCACTTAGTTCCAGCACCACAACTGCCACCTGGATCTGCCTCCTAATCACCTGGTGTGGCCTGACTCCCAGTTTCCACTGTTACCTGCCAGCCTGCACAATGTATGTCCTATACAGCAACAGTGATCACCGAGAGTATAATTCAGACCCCCACTTTTCTCCGTTGACTTCTTATTACCCTAAGAATAAAATACAACCCATTCATGGCCTCCGAGGCCCTATTTAATCTTTCTCTACCTCTCAGACTTCATCTCTGTCCTTCCCACCAGCTTTCCCTCACCCACCATGGTTTTACCTCCTTAACATCAAGCACTCCAAGCTTGCTTCCATCACTGAGTCTTTGCAGCTGTCTGTATTTCCTTCCTCACAAAATTTTATTCACTTATTTCTTCTTATCATTCAGATTTCACTTAGATTTTGCCTCTACAAAGAGGCTTTCCCTGGCCATACCATCGAAACTATTTGAAAAATAATTTGCTTTTAAATTGTCCTATTTAATGGTCTGTATAACACAAATATTTTTTTCTTGGGCATTTATTTGTTTGTTATCTATTTCTTCTACTAGCACAAGAACTCCAAGGAAATAGCACCCTAATCTGTCTTGTTTGCTGTGGAACAGAACCTGACACATTAATAATAAGAAACACTCAGTCATGATTAGTTTTATTATTACCTTGCTGTTATTGTCATTGTATTTTTTATTTGACTCCCTAGAATGGCATATCTTCTAAAACACATTAGTGAATAAATGTGTTTTGAGGAAGTGTATTAGTTCTCTACATTCCTGTAACAAATCACCATAAACTGAGTGGCCTGAAAAAACATAGATATATATCTATATATTATCTCACACTTCTTTAGGTGAAAGGTCTGTTGGGTTAGGCTGATTTCCTGGCTCACAGTCTCACAAGACTGAAATCAAGGTATTGACCAGCTTACTCTTTAACTGGGGGATCTCAGGAGGAATTTGCTTCAATGCTTATTCAAGCTCTTTGCAGAATTCAGCTCCATATAACTATAGGACTGAGGTCTCTATTTACTTGATTGGTCTGCAATTGTTAGAGTCTAGAACCTAGCCACGTTCCCTGGCTCAAAGCTAATACAACCAACCTTCTCATCTTCACATCTATCTGCCTTAATTCTCCTCTGTCTTCCTCTTCTTTTTATTTAGGACTGCCAGAGAAATGTATCTGCCTATATGGGCTCAAGTGATTACATTGGGCCCACCAGGAGAATCTCCCTATATTTAAAGTCTATTATTTAATTCCTTCTGCAAAATCCCTCTCACTATGTGAAATAACATATTCATAGGTGTAATGGTAGGGAGTGAAGTTCACGGGTACTAAAATTCTACCTACTTCAGAAAGTTTCCATTTGAGAGGTCCATCGATCCTAATTTTATTATAAAGTCCAGCTCCTGGCACTGTCAGGCAGGGACTGGACCACTTGCTTCATGGCCACAAGATGACTGATGCAACGTTAAGCATCATGTCCACTTTTAAAGGCAGGAAGACATGTGGGTTGAGGAAGCTATAGGAAAAAAAAAAAAAAAAAAGCTTTTTCCCTGGAGTGGGTCTCTTTTTATCCCTCTATCCCATCAGACTTTTCTTTATGTTTTATAGACCAAACTGGTACACAAATATTCACAGTTGTAAAAGAGGTCACGTAAAGAAATAAATGGCATTTTCCAGTTTCTATTGTAAAAGACTAGCAAGAGAGAAGGAAATTGGTGATAGCTATTGGACTATTTTTCTGTCTACCACAAATATACTAAGGAAGAGAAATATAAAACCGTTCTGGTTATATTTGTTAAGAAAAAAAGTCAGCCAGCATTCGCCAAATTTTACTTTCCAAGCAGAATTTATTTATTGATGGGATTCTGGGTTGTGTTACTTGATGCTTTAATATTTCCATTTCTTAAGAAGGAGAGCAATTTTTTCCACACTCTTACAGATGAGACAATTTCCTTGGAAACTGAGAAGGCATGGGATGATTGACTTCTGGACTGCATTCTTGTTGTATTGAGATGTTAGCATGCCGCTCATTGGGAAAGAGACTACTAAATGACATTCACATTTACCAGACAGACTGTCAAGGTATATTCTCCAGAATATAAAGAGTTTCAGGTTTGATGTTCCAAAAGAATTTGGCTCAAACCATGTAAGCTCCCTGTTTGTTTTCCTGCTTGGAGTAAGCACGGTGCATCTTTAATTTCTCCTCTGAAAATCTACACATTGCCAAAAAAACCTTTTTCAGTTTGCTCCATTTAACTGCATCTCTTCACCATTATTGGGATTCTTTTTCCTGACATTATATGTTTGACCTGCTGGAACACAGTGAATAGGAAGAATCCAGTTAGAAGTCGTATATGCAGGCGTAATGCAAGGGATTTTATTTGTAGACCTCAGCATTCTCAAATCCTTTAGAATTTGTAAAACATGAAGACTATGATCATATCTTTTCTGTAAAAAAAAAAAAAAAGAGCCTCTGAAATACTCAAATTCTGAGGCTATATTTATTTTAAAAGTGATATTAATTTCTAAGACAGATTAAATTTGAATCTATTACTAAGAAACAAAAACAACATATATTGTATTTCTCACTTTATATTATTTTTTCTCACTTATTTTATTTAATTCTTACAATAACACCATGGGCTAAAAACATATGATTGCTATACCTATATTGTAGATTAGGGGTCTAAGGTACTGTTTTAATCTGCTTAAGGGCCATAAAAATATCATAACTGGGTGGCTTAAACAACATAAATTTATTTTCTCCTAGGTCTGGAGGCTGAAAGTCTGAGATCTGGGTGTCAGCACAGTCAGTTTCTGGTGAAGACTCCTCCGTCTCGTCGCAGATGGCTGCCATCTTGCTCACATAACTTCTTTATGTGAGCACTGAAAGAAGGCAAGTGAGATTTCTGGTGTCTCTTCTGACAAGGGCAGATAAGTCCATCATGGGGCCCCAATCTTATGACCTTATCCAAGCTTAATCACTTCCCAAAAGTCCCATCTTCACAGTATCACATTGAGGATTAAGGCTTGGTTTATGAATTTTCAAGGACACAAACATTCAGCCTGTGATAGGAACAGATCAGCCAAGTACCTTGATTACGATCACACAGCTAATAAGAATGTAGCCGGCATTTAAACCCACAGAGTCAGACTCCAAAATCCTTACTCTTAGTAAGGGATAATGCGGCTTCTTTGACGTTCTATAGCCATAAGCCTTAGTAAGTGAAATAGGAAGACATAGATATAATGGATCAATGTTTGTATGGAATTATGAACTCAGAATTGTCTTCATTCAACATGTCCCACCTGTCAAGCTTTATTCTGGGTGTTTCTATGAGGATATTTTTGGATGACATTAATATTTAAATGCCTAGAATGAGTATCCCAGACTATCCTCCATTTTGTGAGTGAGCCTCATCTAGTCAGTTGAAGACCTGAATAGGAAAAACCACTGATTCTACTCTGAGTAAGAAAGAGTGCTTCTCCCTGATGACCTCCTATTAAGGACCTCAACTTTTCCTGGTTCTATAGCAGGCTTCTAGCTTCTGACTTGAATTGGGATATTAGCTCTGCAGAGTTTGGACTTGCCAGACTACATAACCTACATAATTTCATGAACCCCTTTTTTAAAATAATCAATCAATCCCACTTTTCTCTTTCTAGATAGATAGATGGATGGATAGATAGATAGATAGATAGATAGATAGATAGATAGATAGATAGATA
>NC_045450.1:44971615-44991832 GCF_002776525.5 Piliocolobus tephrosceles
ATAGATAGATAGATAGATAGATAGATAGATAGATAGATAGATAGATAATAGATAGAGAGATCGATTCCATCAATTTTGTTTCTCTGGAAAACCCCCAAATAGTGTCAGATTTCTTTTAGGCTAAGAGTTGTCTGAGTCCTTAGAAGTTGCACACAGATGTCTTTTTAGAAAAGACCTAGGGCAGAAATGGACAACATAAGTGATGCAATTCAGATGAATGTGTCAACAAGCCATATCTAGAGACGCTGGTTTGCTACAGCAAAAGTTAGATCCAAATAACTGGACTGGAGAAGCTGTGAGATGGGGCACTGGAGGCATCTGGCACGTTTACTTATAAAGAGAAGTTATGTAGAAGAGGTTAAGCAAATCACAAAAACCCTTTAATCTTCCTGTGTAAAACTGAAAAACTAAAAATTTCCTTGCCTATTTCATTTTTATTTTCTTTTCCAAAAATTTAATTCTCAATTCTATTGAAATTTTGAGTGAAAGGTCCACTCTGGATGTCAGAATCGTTGAAATTCAGTATCATCAATGGGTGGAAAGAAAGAAAAAGCAAACAGAATATGATGTTTCTTTGTCTTTAATGACAGAATTTTTATGCAATGCATGATTTATTAAAGGAATTTGTGCCTATTAAATCAGGACAAGAGAGAATGAAAATTCATATCCTGTTTATAATGAGGCTTTGAAAATGACGCCAATTCAATCATTAAACAGTCACTTGATGAATGTTTTTTAAGAAGTTACTATACTCCAGGAATGCTACTATGTTGGATACGTTAGTGAATTAAATAAATATACTTCCTTCCCTCGTGCAGTTTGCCATCTAATGTGGGGTACAAATAACCTACCATGTGAACAGTCTGCTGGGAGACAAGAGGGTTAAGAAAAATTTTTCTGTAAAAATATCATATGACCTTTGTTCTTAATGAATATAGGGTTTTAATAAGATTCACTTATGTGCAAAATGCCAGGTGCCAGACACATTCTCTTTTAGCTTAGATCATGGGAATACAAAGTCAACAGACTCACAATAGTTTAAAAAAAGGAAGGAGGAAAGGAAGAAAACAGCCTTGAATCTTAATAGCCACAGTCAATTCTCACTGCAAATTAGAACCTCTTTCCAAAAATTAGTCTATCTTATGATGATTTACACAAAAAGAGGGTTTAGCGATCTCACCTCTTACCAGTACCTCCTCTAGTGCTTCATGATAAAGTGAGGTTAGTCACTGCGTCTTCTGCTTCTATATTTGCTGACTTAACTAATTACTTCTCTGTATAACTCTTATTATGAGAGAATGATTGGGTTGCAAATCACTCTTTTGAGCAAGGCTGTTATGCCAAGTCCCTTATAGGCTTCTGTGTAATTTGTCAGGAGGCATTGTGTGTTGTGGCAACAGTAGGTGATGGCGTCTAATGCAATAGCCTGCATTAGAACAACGTCAAAAAACGATAGATCCCTTCACTGCAGAGACAAGATGGGTAAACACATTCTTTTATTTTTTATTCCTTCTTTCAGTCCACCAAAAATAAAACAAAGAAAATCAAAGCAAAAATGAGCATCTGGTTCTGTACCAAGCGCTGTTCCAAGAATTAGAGAAAGCAAAACTTTCTTTCCTTATTTCAGGTTTTTTCTTCTCCAAAAATCTGATTCTCAATGCCATTGACTTAGGAAAATATAGCTCATTACATTGCAGAGCTTCTTTTCTGTCTAGCAGGAGAAATTGACGTTGAAACACAATTTCACTAATACATATGCACCTGAGAATTCACTGGAAATATCTTTGCCTCTTACATCTGGTTACAATCAATCTCAGCTCATGCAGCTCCACAGCTATATGAGTTCCTGTATTTTCCTCAAATTTTTATGAGTTCTTGGGCTACACTACCTTATTTTTCTCTCTACCTTTATACTTCTAGTTTCTCTTATCTGACTTGCTTCTCTACTCTAACAGAAAATAGCATAAAAGTCAGTTGTTTCATTGACTTCTATCAAAAAAATCATTAAAATCACCATAGCCATCTTGAGGTTGATTTTATTGATGATATTAGGAGTTATGAGGAGAAGTGAGATCTAACAGGCCATGACCTTCTGCATGGTCAATCTACAATAATTTACTTTCTCTTATCCACTATTGGTTATTCCTCCATAAGAGTATTCTGATTCCATTCAGAGTAGCAATGCACTCTATTTCTTTCTTCTTCTTCTTTTTTTTTTTTTTTTTGAGATGGAGTCTTGCTCTGTTACCAGGCCAGAGTGCAGTGGCACAATCTCAGCCCACTGCAACCTCTGCTCCCGGGTTCTAGCAATTCTCCTGCCTCAGCCTCCCAAGTAGCTGGGACTACAGACACGCCTGGTTAATTTGTATATTTTTAGTAGAGATGGGGTTTCACCATGTTGGCCAGGATGGTCTCGATCTCTTGGCCTCATGATCCGCCCGCTTCAGCCTCCCAAAGTGCTGGGATTACAGGCATGAGCCACTGCGCCCGGCCCACATCCTGTTTCTTAACTCCTCTTTAAAATGTTTGTGGTAGGCAATTTCAAACTACACCCTTGAGTAGCTTTCTGTCCTCCAGTGTGGGCTGGAGGTATGAAGTCATGTATAATGAATAGGACACGACTGGAATGATAAGTCATCTCTTCTGAGATTAGGATATTTTAAAAATATTGCTTTCTGGCCGGGTGCATAATCCCAGCACTTTGGGAGGCCGAGGCGGGTAGATCACGAGGTCAGGAGCTCAAGACCATCCTGGCTAACACGTGAAACACTGTCTCTATTAAAAATGCAAAAAATTAGCTAGGCGTGGTGGTGGGCACGTGTAGTCCCAGCTACTGGGGAGGCTGAGGCAGGAGAATGGCGCGAACCCGGGAAGCGGAGCTTGCAATGAGCGGAGATCGCGCCACTGCACTCCAGCCTGGGTGACACTGCGAGACTCCATCTCAAAAAAAAAAAAAAAACACAGTTGTTTCCCTGTTGGGTATTTTATCACATTCTTCTTTGGATTGCTCTATCTGGGGAAGTCCCATGGAAAGGACCATGTGAGTGAGATTGGAAGTGGATATTCTCAGACTTGCCAACATCACATGCATAAGCATAGATGTGAGTCCTCCCGGAGTTGAGCCTTGAGATGCTGGCAGCCCCAGCCAACACCTGGATGGCTGCTTTGTAGAAGATCCTCAGCCATATCCACCAGCCAAGCCACTCTCAGATTCCTAACCCACAGAAATTGTGTAATAGTAAATGTTTATTGTTTTAAGCTATTAATTTTGGGGGATAATTTGTTATGCAGCAGTAGACAATGAATGCAATGTTCAATCCAGACAACTTGATATTGTTTGAACACATTTAAGAGCAGGCATTAAGTATTGTTCAATATATTAAAGGCAGAAAGAAGAATTGAAAATTGTTTGCTCCCTCAAAGAGAATTCAATCTCTTGGGTGTAAATTAGGACTTAGATAAACAGAAAGTAAAAAGAAGAAATTTAAACAAGGGAATACAACACCCTTTTTCACTCATGTCTTTTTTTAGACTTTTTTATTCTGATACCTATTAGTTTCATTAATGTGCTTAGCCCAAATAGTGAGTTTTGTAGGAAAACCTAAGGGCATTCTCTCTGTGTATCGTCAGGTAAGCAGATATCTAAATTCAGCACAATTGTAGTAAATCACTGGGACTACAGTATCTTAATTTTTCCTGCTGGAATCAAGCTTATATTTGACAATGTTGTTTTGTGCCAAACATAAGAGGCTTAGCCAGCAAAGGAAAATCTCTTGAGACAGCGGTGTGTTGCAAGTCTTAACTCCGTATTATGAGGTGTTTCTTGGTTTTCTTTGTTTTATTGTCTATTGTTAAATGTGTTAGATTTGAGATTACACTGTGTCACCAAGGAGCCCCCAGGCTTGGACACAACCTTGCTAACAGGCTGAACTCTGGAGCCTTATTTTTCATGATCTCCTGAGACTCTATGCTCAGACATATGAAAGCTCTTGCATATTTCCAGTGTTCCGAGACCATTCCTAACTTTCAGGCCTTAGAATATTCTATTCCATCTGTCTGAGATGCTCTTCTCCATTTACCTGGATTGTGTCTACTCATTCTTTCACATTTAGATAACACTGCTTCCAGAATGCCATTCACAGGTGAATTCAGAGAAGTCAATAGTTCCCTTCCCCCATAGAACCTTTTACCTGATATTAAATTATTTGCTTATGTATCAAGACCAGAGGTTGCACATCAGAAAGCCCAAAAGTTATGCAGGCTATATTCAGCTCCCAAATATATTTTTGTAACACAAACAAACAAACAAACAAACAAAATCCCCAAACCAAAACAAAACCAAACACCTGATATTGAATATTTTAAGAGCTTGAACTCACAAATTCTCCTAATCCACCGCTGTTACTTATTATTCTGTAGGTGGCTGGCATTCCAGTTTGTATGACTTGCCCACCTCTGCTTGATTTATACTTGAGACTTGTGACCTTTTGGAGAAAGAAACATTTTTGGTTTACTTTTATGTTCACAACATCTGTCACCATTCTTGGCATGTTGTATGAACTCAGTAAGCAAATGAATAAATGAATGAATGAGTGAGTGAACAGTTTATTGATGAATAAACATTTATGCTTTAAATTCTGTGTGATTAGAGCAATGTCTTCTTTCTACTGTTGATCTCTTCAAACTGTTTGCCAGATTTGTTCTCCATAGGGAGCCATTCATCAACATTCTGATGAATGAATGGATTTTAAGCAAATCCTAGCAAGCCAATCCCACTCAGTACTTTATATATTATTTTATATCTCCACTCATATTCTCTTTTTAAAAATTTCTCTTTATTTTGTCCTTGGAAATGAGATGTTTTGCGAGCTATTCCTCTTAAATAACTTTATTACATTTTCCCCTCTATTTAGAAAGAGAGAAAAACATGTTATATTCAAAACTGTTATTTACAACAACATTGACATCAATAACCATTTTTCATTTTTTTTTATTATACTTTACATTCTAGGGTACATGTGCACAACATGCAGGTTTGTTACATATACCATGCTGGTGTGTTGCACCCATTAACTCGTCATTTACATTAGGTATATCTCCTAATACTAACCCTCCCCTCTACCCCCTCCCCACAATAGGATGTTCCCCTTCCTGTGTCCAAGTGATCTCATTGTTCAATTCCCACCTATGAGTGAGAACATACGATGTTTGCTTTTCTGTTCTTGCGATAGTTTACTGAGAATGATGGTTTCTAGCTGCGTCCATGTCCCTACAAAGGACATGAACTCATCCTTTTTTATGGCTGCATAGTATTCCATGGTGTATATGTGCCACATTTTCTTAATCCAGTCTGTCACTGATGGACATTTGGGTTGATTCCAAGTCTTTGCTATTGTGAATAGTGCCGCAATAAACATACGTGTGCATATGTGTTTATAGCAGCATGACTTATAATCCTTTGGGTATATCCCCAGTAATGGGATGGCTGGATCAAATGGTATTTCTAGTTCTAGATCCTTGAGGAATCTTCACATTGTTTTCCAAATAGTTGAACTAGTTTACAGTCCCACCAACAGTGTAAAAGTGTTCCTATTTCTCCACATCCTCTCCAGCACCTATTGTTTCCTGATTTTTTAATGATTGCCACTCTAACTGGTGTGAAACGGTATCTCATTGTGGTTTTGATTTGCATTTCTCTGATGGTGAGTGATGATGAGCATTTTTTCATGCGTCTGTTGGCTGTATGAATGTCTTCTTTTGAGAAGTGTCTGTTCATATCTTTTGCCCAGTTTCTGATGGGGTTGTTTGTTTTTTTTCTTGTAAATTTGATTGTGTTCTTTGTAGATTCTGGATATTAGCCCTTTGTCAGATGAGTAGATTGCAAAATTTTTCTCCCATTCTGTAGGTTGCCTGTTCACTCTGATGGTAGTTTCTTTTGCTGTGCAGAAGCTCTTCAGTTTAATTAGATCCCATTTGTCAATTTTGGCTTTTGTTGCCATTGCTTTTGGTGTTTTAGACATGAAGTCCTTGCCCATGCCTATGTCCTGAATGGTATTACCTAGGTTTTCTTCTAGGGTTTTTATGGTATTAGGTCTAACATTTAAGTCTCTAATCCATCTTGAATTAATTTTCCTATAAGGAATAAGGAAAAGATCCAGTTTCAGCTCTCTACTTATGGCTAGCCAATTTTCCCAGCACAATTTATTAAATAAGGAATCCTTTCCTCATTCCTTGTTTTTGTCAGGTTTGTCAAAGATCAGATGGCTGCAGATGTGTGGCATTATTTCTGAGCTCTCTGTTCTGCTCCATTTGTCTATATCTCTGTTTTGGTACCAGGACCATGCTGTTTTGGTTACTGTAGCCTTGTAGTATAGTTTGAAGTCAGGTAGCGTGATGCCTCCAGCTTTGCTCTTTTGGCTTAGGATTGTCTTGGCAATGCGGGATGTTTTTTGGTTCCATATGATCTTTAAAGCAGTTTTTTCCAATTCTGTGAAGAAAGTCATTGGTAGCTTAAAGGGGATGGCATTGAATCTTTAAATTACCTTGGGCAGTATGGCCATTTTCACAATATTGATTCTTCCTATCCATGAGCATGGTATGTTCTTCCATTTGTTTGTGTTCTCTTTTATTTCACTGAGCAGTGGTTTGTAGTTCACCTTGAAGAGGTCCTTTACATCGCTTGTAAGTTGGATTCCTAGGTATTTTATTCCCTTTGAAGCTATTGTGAATGGGAGTTCATTCATGATTTGGCTCTCTGTTTGTCTGTTACTGGTGTATAAGAATGCTTGTGATTTTTGCACATTGATTTTGTATCCTGAGATTTTGCTGAAGTTGCTTATCAGTTTAAGGAGATTTTGGGCTGAGACAATGGGGTTTTCTAAATATACAATCATGTCATCTGCAAACAGGGACAATTTGACTTCTTCTTTTCCTAAATGAATACCCTTTATTTCTTTCTCTTGTCTGATTATTGCCCTAGTCAGAACTTCCAACACTATGTTGAATAGGAGTGGTGAGAGAGGGCATCCCTGTCTTGTGCCAGTTTTTAAGGGAAATGCTTCCAGTTTTTGCCCATTCAGTATGATATTGGCTGTGGATTTGTCATAAATAGCTCTTATTATTTTGAGATATTTAAAACTACCTATTGTATTAAGCAGAGCTATTTTCTGGCAAGAGACAATAACTGGATTAAAAAAAAATTAATCATGGGGAATTGGTTGACTCACCTGACCTAGGAAGTAGCTAGTCTTAGTGATGACTCCAGGAAAAGTCAAACCTTCTAACATTTGTTTTCTCATCTCACTGAATATCAGGTTCTTCTTCAGATCAGCATTCTCACAATATAGGAATCCCAAATACAAGTGCTTAAAGCTCCATGTTCTTTCCTTTCTGCTTATACTATTCAAAGCTCAAATTCAAAATAATAATTACAAGAAGAAGCGTCAAGGAAGGGCTGTTGATTGAGTCCAGTGATAAACAATTGCTCTAGCTTGGGCCAATCATGCTGATCAGGAGATTGAAATGGTCTAATTCTTGAGTCTAGAAAGCTTTAGATTGATTGGCAAGTTCTGTAGAATCCCATGAATTGAAAAGAAAGATGTATGTGTGGGTATGAGCCCTTCTGCACACAAAAAATCAATAAATATCCATTATGACTGCCTCTGTACCAGGAAATGTGGAAGCCATAATGTGGTCTATGCCAGTGGGAAATTCACAATCAGGTTGTGACGGGTCATATAATTATAAGTAACTTATTATTAATAAAAGTTAAGTTGGGCCAGGCACAGTATCTCATGCCTGTAATCCCAGCACTTTGAGAGGCCGAGAGGGGTGGATCACGAGGTCGGGAGTTTGAGATCAGTCTGACCAACATGGTGAAATCCTGCCTCTACTGAAAATACAAAAATTAGCCAAGGATGATGGTGGGCGCCTGTAATCCCAGCTACTTAGGAGGTTGAGGCAGGAGAATCGCTAGAACCCAGGAGGCGGAGGTTGCAGTGAGCCGAAATCACACCACTGCACTCCAGAGTGATACTCCATCTCAAAAAAAAAAAAAAAAAAAGTGTTTATTAGAGTCTTAGGCTTTAGATGAATAGAACACATGATTATTTTCCTGTTCTGTGTATAGCAAATATATAAAAATCTGGGAGGAAAATGGGCTATATATAATTTGTGTGTGTGTGTGTATGTGTGTGATATCTATATCATCTATATCTACATCTATATCCATATCTCTGTATCTATCTGTGTATCACTTTTTTACCAGTTAATCAAAGTAAGGTCTCTAAAAGTGGAATTGGATCCTAGAGATTAAAGGTTAGAAATGGGATCACCTTAGACATAACAGAACCCAAACTGGTTATTTTGTATCTGAGGAAGGAAGCCCATAAAATTTCACCTCCAGAAAGTCAAGTATGTCATTTCATTATTAAGGGAAGTATTTTTTAAGAAAGTGTTTTAAACTTTTATTACAAAGAATTCTCCCTGTAGATTCTCTTAAAGGCTTCAATGACACCAGTCTCCTAATTTATACAAAACCCAGCTTTATGTGTGCTGAGAGCAATAAAAAAAGAGCTTATACAATTTCACTTATGAAAGTTTGGCACTCAACAGTAACCCTGGACTACTCTTCTTCCCTCACACCCTTCATTCAAGACTTCACCAAATCCTGTACATGAGTGATTCCCAAGAATGCAAAGAACAGTTCCCCACAACAAATAATTGTTTACCTCAAAATATCAATAGTTCAAAGGATAGGACACCCCATTGCAGAATCTACCTCCAAAGAATATGTCCAAATATGTCCAGTGCTCTCTAACTCCATTGCTACCTCATCTCTCCCTTGAACCATGTCAGTCCCCTCCTAGTTGGTTTCACTAACTCCTGTCTGGTACCCTGAAACGCATTCTTTATAAAGCAGCCAAAATGAACTTTCCAGACTATAACGCTGTGGTTAAAACACTACTCAAACTTGTCCAGTGGCTTACCAACACACAAAGGAGGAGGTGGAAAAACAGGCAAATCACACAAAATCACATCAGCTGTGGTAAGGAGTTTGGCTATTACTCTCAGATTCATTCTCTTTCCCTGACTCTTTGTTCTTCCATCACCTTCTTTCTGTTTTAAGAATATTCCAAACTTTCTGTTTTAAGAATATTCCAAACTTATTCTTGTTCATGACTTTGGTACCTTTCAATCCTTCTGTCTGAAGTACTCTTTCCCTAGATATCTGCTTCATTAACTTCTTATTGTTATTCATTTATCCAAGAGACTTTCCTTATCTACTTTGAAACAGGCCTCTCTTCACAAACTCTCATTGCCAATTCACCATCCATTCATTATATTTCCATGTTTTAAATGTATCTTACTTGTCATCTTCATAGGCAGTATCATCTAAAATATGATGATTTCAGATCATGGTAAGATTTATATTTATATTTCCATTCCCATGCTTTAGAACAAAAAGTCCCTGTGGTGGCAGAATAATAGCCTCCAAAGATGTCCACGACCTGGACCTGTGAACAGATTGGGATGCCTAGTGTTTTAGTTCAGGCTGCAATAAAAAATTACCATAGATTGAGTGGCTTATAAACAACAGAAATTTGTTTCTCACAGTTCTGAAGGGTGGAAGTCTGATATCAGGGTATCAGCATGGTCAGGTTCTGCAGATTGCCTACTTCTCATTATGTCTTCACATGGCCCAAAGTGAGAACTATCTGGGGTCGTTTCATAAAGGCTTGAATCGCTTCTTGAGGTCTCCACCCTCATGACCTAATTACCTCCCAAAGGCTCCACCTCCCGATATCATCATATTGGGGGTAGAGAAGATAGAATTTTAATGTATGAATTATGGAGGAACACAAACATTCTGTTACCAACCAATGGATTCACCTTGCCTGCTGCCTAGACAGAACCAATTTATCAAGACAGGGGAATTGCAATAGAGAAAGAGTAATTCATGCAAAACCAACTGTGCAGGAGACTGAAGTTTTATTGTTACTTAAATCAGTCTCCCTGAGCATTCAGGGATCAGAGTTTTTAAGAACAACTTGGTGGGTGGGGGAACCAGTGACCTGACCAATCAGAGATGAAGTCAGAGGGAGTCGAAGTGGTCTTCTAATGCTGAGTCAGTTCCAGGTGGGGGCCGCAATATCTGATGAGTCAGTTTATTGATCTGGGTGGGGCTAGCTGAGCCATCAAGTGCAGGGTCTGCAAAATATCTCAAGCAGTAATCTTAGGAGCAGTTCAAGGAGGGTCAGAGTCTTGTAGCCTCCAATCGCATGACTCCCAAATCACAATTTTAATCTTTTGGCTAATTTGTTAGTCCTACAAAGTCAATCTAGTCCCCAGGTAAGAAGGAAGTTTGTTTTGGGAAAGGGCTGTTATTATCTTTGTTTTCAACTATAAACTAAATTCCTCCCAAAGTTAGTTCAGCCTATGCCCAGGAATGAACAAGGACAGCCTGGAGGTTAGACACAAGAAAGAATTGGTTAGGTTAGATCTCTTTCACTGTCTCAGTTACAATTTTGCAATGATGATTTCTTTTTTTTTTTTTTTTTTGAGATGGATTCTTGCTCTGTCACCCATGCAGGAGTGCGCTGGCATGATCTTGGCTCATTGCAACCTCCCACTCCTGGGTTCAAGCGATTCTCCTGTCTCAGTCTCCCGAGTAACTGGGACTACAGGTGCCTGCCACCATGACTGACTAATTTTTGTATTTTTAGTAGAGATGGGGTTTCACTTTTTTGGTGAGGCTGGTCTCGACCTCCTGACCTCAGATGATCCACCTGCCTCAGCCTCCCAAAGTGCTAGGATTACAGGTGTGAGCCACTGCCCCAGGACTACAATGGCAATTTCAATTCCATTCATTGTACATGACAAGGAAGAATGGAGGTTACACATCTGAATGAGATTGATAATCAGCTGAATTTGAGATGAGGAGATTATCCTGCATTATCTAGATGGCACAGTGTAATCACAAGGGTCTTTATAAATGGGAGAGGGAGACAGAAGTTAGTGTCAGTGATGTGATGAAGGAGAATTCAGCTGGGCATTGGTGACTTTAAAGACAGAAAGGGGGCCTCAAACTAAGTAACACAGAAAGCCTCTAGAATCTGGAAAAAGAAAATAAATGTATTCTCTCCTACAGCCTCTAGAAGGAACATAGTATTGCAGATGCCTTGATTTAATCCCAGTGAGACTCATTCTAAACTTCTGACCTCCAGAGCTGTAAGATAATAAATACATTTGTGCTGTATTAAGCAAAGATTCAATAGTATACATTTAATACATTTTATAAAAGTACATTTTAAGAAAGACATGGCTTCAAGTTATTTTCTTTTCTTTGATGAGAGACATGATTAAATAAAAAAATTAAATATTCAACTAAAAGTAAAAAGCAAAGATTATGAGGAAGAAAACAAAAAATTGCAAATACAAAAACAAGTGCAAATACTTTGAAATATACAGATAAATGGCATTGATAAAAGTATCTAGTAGCTGATTCTTTGGAAAAAATAATTATACATGGATATTTTAATTTGTAAAATTAAGATAAACAATTAAAAAATAAGAAAATGAATAAAACCATTGATGGAATTGAGATTTAAATGATGACACAATGAAATTATTTTCATTCTTGAAGTGCTTGTATTTACTTCTTTCATTGCTTTTCATCAGTGTTGGATTTATATCAGTGTAATGCCTTGTTTGGGGACATAGAAAAACAAAATTACCAGAGCAGATCTTAGCGCTAATGTATCCTTGAAAGGTATCATTTAAGCACCTCTCTCCTCTCCAGTGACCTACAGCTCACAATTTAAAATACATTCCTAATCTCAAAGCAAAAAAAAGAAAAAGAAAAAGAAAAGAAAAGAAAAAAATTACAGTAACAGCACATGGGCATGCTTTCAAACAGAGGATAAAGCTCCTGTACAGAAAATTCTACAACTAAAGGCAGCTTAAGAAGACTTCCTAAGTCTTGGGCAAATTGTCCTTGGCAGAGTGACAAATCCCAACAGCACATAACTTCTTAGAGTTATCCCTTAATGTTTGAACTATATTATAAACTGAGAAAATAATGACAAGACTGAAAGTCAACATAAACAAGACAAAAAAGAGGAACTAATCCACTAGCAAAGGAATTGTTCTCTGATAATAAGGAGTGACTGGAAGCACTGGTTCCCTTATTGGCTCATCTGTCTAAACAGCTGTAAAGCTTATGGTTTTATTTATTCTTTTGAATGCTACTAGCTTTGAAACTCCATTGAGTCAATTAACATACCCATTGTCTTTCTAAATTGTCACATCTTACTCCATGTGGCAGAGTGATCACCGAGTGATCACCATAATGATTTGATTTCAGATTGCTGACGGTGAGTGCTTTTCTAGGCAGAGAGGGCTGAATGCTCTGTGTTTGATTGAATTATATGGCCAACCAAATCATTAGAGTACAGAAGAGAAAGTCCCTAAATTGGTAGAAGATATACCCTAGGAAGATTCCTCATAACTTGTAATTAACTTAATGCCACGTATTTAGCACAATTGATGACGCCAAAAGCTGTGTGCTTTGCTGGATATTAACTTGTTAAACAGTTGATTTACCCGTGAAAAAGTCAGTACTGTTTTAGTTCTATTTAAAACAGAAACAGATTGTTTCTACTTCTTTCCACCTGCGTGCATTGTATTTCATTTATATATACCAGTGTTTCTCTATATCCCAAGAATCTTTAAATGAGATGCTACTTCAGGTCTGCTATACAAGCAAGTCCTATTTTAGTTCTTGAAGAAGCATGTCTGGAAGTAATAGATGACAGTGGCATGTTTCAACCACATTGTTTAGGAGTTCCACAATTTATTGTTGTTGATATGAGGCTTAATTACACACTAAGAAAGCATTGAGAGGCCCAAAATTTCACTAATTAAACAACATTAATATATTACATATATATATGTAGAGAGAGAGAGAGAGAGAATCTTCAGTGTCTTCAGTGTACAGGAGGACTTTTACTCAGGGTGCTGATAATTTTATGTTTGTTAAAATCCATGGGAAAGAAAGAATATGTGAACTTCATTCACAAATGACTTGGTACTACTTAAGTGTTGAGAACTTGTAGGTCAAAGAGCAAAAAAGAGGTGATGTGTTGTAAGTGGGGGAGTAAGTCTTCCTTTGAGGGTGGTGTGTTTAATGAATATTTCAACACAGCCATGGAAAACACACTTGGACAGGCAGATGGAAATTAAAGGATCGATTACACTCACAGTTCCTACAGACAGGTGGCAGGGCATGTGACACAAGGGGCCATTTGGGAGGAGCTCCAGGGGAGAAGATTCAACCATGTAGGAAGGGAGTCAAGAAAGAGAGTGGGGACCAGTGGGCAAGTGCCTTTACTGGGGAGTACACAAGTGAAAGGTATGAGGGAGTTTTATGGATGCAATTCAATGTCACTAGGCCACAGTCAGGCTGAGGCAAGAAGAGGAACTTGTGGCTGGGACTAGTCTTACCTCACTAGACCATCTGGTTTTCTGGGCAGGGTCCTCACAGCCTGTTTGTGAGGCTATTGACTGAGGCATCAGGAAAATATAAAATTGTGAAAATTTATAATACAGATGCTATCTTTGCAAAGCTGAGTCAAAAACTCTAAATATAAATCAAATTTTCTTGAAAGATATTTTATTTTCCAAAATTGCTAATTATTTTTGTCTGCCTCTTTAAGAAAACTAACAGACTTAAGGCTGATTGGATCATTGTTCTTGAGCACCAATATCATAAAAATAGACTTTTTTCCCACTTCATTTTGATATTTTCTTCTGTATTTACAGTCATATGGACATTTTTCTAAGAATCACAGGGTATAGAATAGTATTGAAAGAAAGACATCCTGGATATTTAGAAACTGTGTAACCTTATGAAAGGAAAAAATCCTCAACTAGACTTATATATCTTTACTCATCCTCAAGTATCATCAGATCTACTTTAAAGAGGTGTAATGAGGACTCAGTGAGCAAATACTCAAAAAGGGGTTAGCAAAATGGCAGGCACATGAAAATAAATATAAAAATATTGAGATTTCAATGTTACTAAAAAAGGACCACGACCCTAGTCTAAAACCCTTGGGGTCAAATGTTTCAGAAATTAGAATCTTTTTGCAGATTTTTGAAAGATAATAATGAGCATATATTCCGTATTATATGGGACTGATATATTAACAATTCAATAATTTTTGAATATAAAGACAGATTTTTAAAATACTACCGTTGACTTACACCCTTTCAGGTCAGGTTCTGAGACAAAATGAGTTTAGGTCAGGTCAGATTTTTGCATTAACAAGTTACAAAAATGTATTATTGAAAGATTTGGGATTTCAGAATGGAAGTTTATCATATACATTATAGGAGGCAGCAAATTTTATTTTATTTCTTTTTATTTTAATTTTTTTTGAGACGGAGTCTTGCCCTGTCACAGAGGTTGGAGTGCAGTGGCACGATCTCAGCTCACTGCAGCCTCTGCCTCTCGTGCTCAAAAGATTCTTGTACCTCAGCCTCCTGAGTAGCTGGGATTAGAAGCGTGTGCCACCAGCCCAGCTAACTTTTGTATTTTTAGTAGAAACAGGGTTTTGCCATGTTGGTCAGGCTGGTCTTGAATTCTTGATCTCAAGTTATCCACCCGCCTCGGCCTCTCAAAGTGCTGGGATTTCAGGTGTGAGTCACTGCACCTGGTCAGAGACAGCAAATTTTAAATGCCTAGCAAACATCTGGCTATATATTGGGTTGAGTGCATGTGAAAACCTCATTCCTTCTTCATCTTTCCTCCTTGCTCCTCTGTCCCATTCCTCACTTCCCCAGTACTGTGGGCTCCAATCTCTGAGAAACCCTGCAGGGAAGCTCTGTGTTTCAGCATGAGTTCACACAGGTCACTGAACTTCAAAACAGCTTTTACTCTTGGAGTTTCTTGCCATTTCTTGTACAGTGTCATCTTTTAGCCATCATTTCCCACTTCCCCCTTTATATGAATTTTCTGCTTCCTTTGACATGTTGTTGTTAACACTAGTGATATTAACTCCTATCTGGTGATTGTCTTGATGAGCTGAGTTGAATTTATTAGGAATATTCCCCAGCAAAAAGTTTTTTCAAATACTGCCATCCTGTTTATCCCTGTTCTGATTTAATAATGATTGCAGCATCAGGTGAAGGTTTTGGTGCAAATAACACCTACAACACACACAAATGTGTATGTACAGAAATCTGTACATATACCCCTATGTTTATGATGCCATAATGCATAATGCATACACACACATACTTGCATACATACAAACATAATTTTCCCCTTAGGGATATAGACTCAAGACAAGACTGAGATGTGTCTTCCTGACCTATATTCACTGGAAAGTTATGCATATCTTAAGGGATGGGTCTGTGATTAAGCTGCATGGGAGGCAGGAGAAGAGCTACTTCCCATGCCTTTAAAATCTCCTTCCTTGAAGGGCAACTCATTAAAAACAACACAAAACAAAACCCCAAAAACACTCAGCGGATATTTAAAACAGTTTAAGCATCACAATAGATTCTATTCTGGGTCACTTTGCACACCCAAATTGTTTTTTTGAGACTATTAACAATATCATGCTGAGCAATTTAATAAACATTCAGTGGTAGAGCCTGTTACTTTTGTTTTACTGGTTTGAAAAATCATCCTCATATATATCTACCCATGGTTATAAGCCTGCTTTCTTAACTAGGTAATCTCAAAGAATAACTTCTGCATGTATGATGGGGATTTTTTATTCTGGGTGACAGAACCTATTTTGCAGTTTCTATTCACACCCAAATTGTTCTTGAGGAACAATTCAGGCATCATTTGTGTGGGCCTCCCACACTCAGAATAGGTTAATAGCCAATGTCACCTTCACTGGGCTATTCTTTGGATAAAGACCATTAAGGGAAATAGCTTTTTCAGTGAGTGGCATATTAAAGTTCTAGCCCAGAGCTCTGTCTGCCTCTGGTTCCAATATTTGTGAGCGTGGCTCAGTGAAGAAGCTACAGTCATACTTTCTCCAGGATGTAAATACAAAGGAATTTAGCCATAAAGCTGGAGCATGAGTAAGATCAGGGCTTAGAGTAAACCAAAAGAGGATGAAAGAGAACTCTCACTTCTCACCGCTCCATCACTTTCTTCTCTAAGTACCTTGAAGCCTCCCAATTTTCTGCATGTCCTCCCGTCCTCATATCAAGCATCCTTTCATTCTTTTCATTAGCTCTCCAGTCACCCTTATTCATGAGTTTATTAGATCATGCCTGGAATCTTGCCTCTGAGCTGATTTCCAGCCCCCATCTCTCTATGCCCATAAAATGTTATTTTACAGTTAAGTGCTAGGCAAAGCTTTGTTTCTCCCCAAGGAGTTGTGTGTTCCCTGCATGTGGATTATAAGAATGATAAAACCAATTATCTTTCTATTTTAATTTTGGCTGTCTGGAAGCTCAAAGCCAAATGTTTGGGTTAATCAAGAGTCTAAAGACTTACTCTAACTACTTTTTTGGCGTTGTCTTTATTTCTCAGTCCAGGTCTAGAGTTCACATGATAATGCTTTGCTTGCCTTTCTTGGCCTAGATATCTTATTTTAACTCACTTTCTGTGTTCCCATTTTGACTTTGGCTGAATGGAACTGAATTAATCATAATCTTGTGTTCATATTGTATTTACATTTTATTTTAAAACATTTTTCCTAATTGCAATTAATCTTGTAATACAATAAATTCTTCGTGGAATGAGGCAAGGTATAAATAAATAGCTGTAAGTGGTGCCTTTGCAGCAGCAAGAAAGATGAAGATAAGAGCAGGACTAGGAGGAATAAGATCTAATTACTCTGCATGACAAACTGGGATGAAGGTAAGGTGACATTTGCTGAGCACAAGGAAAGGAAAGAGATGTGGGGGATGGGTAAGATAGAAAATAAATCACAGTGACCATGGATAAATTATCTGTGTGGGAATTACTCACCGATTTGTAGAAACAGTGACATGTTACATTAGAAATGAGGGTTTTCTGCCCTAAAAAGGAATTTCCCTTTGCTACAGCAAATGTTTACTAAATTCCGCTATAATAGCCTGGAATTAATAGCACATGGAAGAAAAGATGACTTCCACTGCATAACTTGACAGACAATTGAGATAGGATGGCAAGACTACGAAAGTTGGGATTGTTAAAAATAATAAAGCAAGTGGTAACAGTGACTCACAAGTAAATAGTGAGTCTTCCAGCATATGAGACAGGGCTTGAGTTACTTCTCTCTTCCTTCTTGCCATTATTTCCTTTTCCTCTTCCCCTTCTTTGCATCCTCCCTCTTTTTCATTCCTATTTTCCTTCCTTCTCTCTTTCCTTCTTTTTCTCTCTTTATCTTCCTTCTTCCCTTCCTTCTCAGAAAGTGTTTGACTGACTTCTATGTGTCAGAGACTCTGTTAGGCATTTAGATCCCTAGGAGTATAAAAGAAAGGCGTGGCTTCTCACATCCTGAAGCTTATATCTTAATATTACATTGGCACAAAAGTTATTGCCATTAAAAGAAATGGCAAAAACCACAATTGTTTTTGCACCAACCTAATAGATAACATATAAAAAAATTAAATAAAAAATGATGATTAGAATTTAGAATTAATACTCGAATACAAAATTCAAATGGAGAGAAAGGGAGAGAGAGGGGATGAGAATTGTTTTTGTTGGAGAACTTAGTTCTTAAACCATATGACTTGGTAATTGAAGTAAAGGAAGACTCCTCAAAAGGTTAGAGGAATTCAGGACATTAAATCTCATTTAAATATTTCTTCTCATTAATGGTGTTACAATTGGGTGCAGGAAGGAAAGCAAATGAGTTCATTGTTGTACATTTTCTACTTGAGCTTTGGTTCCCTTATATTCCAAATTAGCTACTGAAAAGTTGATGCCTTTATGTAAAAGTAAATCAAGTAGGTTCTCAAAAACTTTTTAAATATAAATCTATTTGAATTTTCATCAAGAAAGTAAGAATCTCCAAATCACAGTATCCTTCAACCATGCTTTCATTCAATGTATGAGTCTTGAGTGTTTTAATTTTAATTTTATTATTTTAATTTTTTCTATGATGTTTTAAGAAAATTTATTTACAGAAAATATTTTAATTGTTCTAAGTTAAGTTTTTGAGCTTCAAAACTAGAAAACATTACATTAACCCTGTCATGAGAAAGATAAGTTTTAATGATAATTTCTTATTGTTCTGGTGCATTAGCCTACAAGTAGCATCTATCAGTCTAGTGACCCTCCTGACGAAGACATTCAGTTTTACTATCACCAGAGAGAAAAATAAGGAAAAGGCTAGAATCTAAGGTTTATTTTAGACTATGAATGAAAGCATTACCAGTTATTACTGTTTTGAAAACTGATGAAATAATAATTATAGTAATAGCTTCCATTTTTCTACGTTCAGGTATTTTACAGACATTTACTTCATTTAATTCTTAAAAAGTCTTACAAAATAAGGATTATTGGCTCTCATTATATCAATTAAAGAAACCGAGTCTTAGAAGAATTAAGTAAAAATTCCACAGCTAAATTGTGTCAATTAGGGAGAGGCCAATTTGTGAATCTAAGGCTCCAAAATTTATTCTCTTAACTACTATGCTACAGAATTGCTCTCTAGCCAAGGATAACAACAGACTAACAAACAAATAGGTAAGACTCTCACAGGAGTTGCCGGAAGGTAGGTATTCAGAAAGTACTGAGGAAAGTAATGGGAAAAACTGACTATATCATAGTGATCTAATGGAAAATGGGCTAGGCATGGTGCTCATGCCTGTAATACTAGCACTTGGAGAGGCCAAGACAGGAGGACTGCTTGTGGTCAGGAGTTCAAGATTAGCCTGGGCAATGCCATAAGATCTCATCTCTTAAAAAAAAAATAATAATAAATTAATAAAACATTAGCCAAGTATGGTGGCTTATGTCTGTAGTCCCAGCTACTTAGGAGGCTGAGGAGGGAGGATCACTTGAGACCAGGAGTTTGAGCTTGAGCTTGCAGTGAGCTATGATTGAGCCACTGTACTGCAGCCTGGGTGACAGAGCAAGACCTCCGACTCTAAAACCAAACAAACACAAAGAACAGAAAGCAAAACGTTAGATGTGTGTAAAAGTCTCTGAAGATATACTTGGCGTTTAGTTCAAGTTGTCATAATTTCAATCCTCATGGCACCTCCTTGAAAGTAGTTGTTATCTTGCTTTGCAGATTAGGAAATGAAATTTAGAGAAGTTAAGGGATGTTACGCTTACTGGCTGAGTGAATGGTCTTCACAGAGCCTGGGTCTGTATTCTCTTCTTTAAGATGGAGAAGAAATAACTCCTTAAAAACTTATTATACCCAATGAGAGCATTAGAGGTAACTCAGATGAAATGAAATGTCTTTAGAGTAACTAGTGAATAGAAGTCATCCACTAATAATCACAATTTTTATTATTATCATGAGTATCACCTGAAACTATTGCATTTTTCTCTACATCATGCCATGGCCTTTTATAATGTGGCCCTTGTTTCTTGCCAACAGTGAGTCATCACCCATGGCCAAATAAAACCTCTTTTTAGAGAACAGGAAACACTGCTACTATATTTGAATAATATTAGAGGACAATCTTTAGATAGATGAGAAAAATGTTAAATAGATTAGGAAATTGAGGGACATCTGACATGTCTGTCTCAGATCCCGACCTGCAGGAAGCCTACTTGATAATGGCCCTAGTTGCTGTGTTCTAGGATCCATCAAAGAGGTGCTTCCCACAGCCTGCTCCAAGCCTGTGTCTGAGCCAGGCGAACTTGCTGCTGAGAGACACAGGACTCCTGTATCAGTAGCCTTGGCTCCAGGACTCAGCATTGCATCTGACAGAACTTTCCCAGAACCACAGTGCAGCCTAGGACTTTCCTAGACATTCTTCCTTTCCCTCTTGATTCCACAGGGGTTAAATTAGCATTGAGGTCTGATGATGTATCTAATCTCCCCATTTGCCTCTCACAGGGCTGTTCCCTAATTAATCTCCTGCGTATCTAACCCTCTTCTGGCATCTGCTTCTAACAAAGAAAAACAAACTATTTAGAGATTCTCGAAGATCTTGATCTCCATCTCTTGTTATCAACATTTTTGAAAAATTTTCTTATTTTGGATAGTCTTTTTTTTTTTTTTTTTTTTTTTTTTTTTTTTT
>NC_045450.1:44991932-45045016 GCF_002776525.5 Piliocolobus tephrosceles
AATGCAGTGGTGTGATCTTGGCTCACTGCAACCTCTGCCTCCCGGATTCAAGCAATTCTCCTGCCTCAGCCTCCCAAGTACCTGGGACTACAGGTGCGTGCTACCACGCCTAGCTATTTTTTTTTTTTTTTTTTTTGTATTTTAAGTAGAGATGGGGTTGCACTGTGTTAGCCAGGATGGTCTTGATCTCCTGACCTTGTGATCCTCCTGCCTCAGCCTCCCAAAGTGCTGGGATTACAGGCATGAGCCACTGCAGCCGCTGGTTTTTCTATTTTCTAACCAAAACATAAAAAGGCAGGGTTGTAGTAGATGACTCTTTCAATTGCTTTTATTTTATAATTCTAGAGCTACCAAATGCTCTCTATAGTTTGGATTAACACATTGTTCTCATATTTCAATACTAGATCAGAGTGTTGTTAAAGGGTTGTTGCATGTGTAAATTATTCCTTGATCTAATAAATATTGTTTCATCAAAAAGTAAACACTGCTTTGATTTTTGGCTCATAGATACCAACATTTGTAACATAAGAACAACAGCAATACAATTCAAGTATTTGAAGTTGGACTATTATTAACACTTCTGTTCCAAAGCTACTTATATAATTATACATTAAAGCATGCAATTCTTTCCTAATTATTTTTTTTCTTCCCATTAAAAGTACTTTAAAGAAGCAAAATTCTATGTCCATCAAAAGCTGACTTAAAATTCAACTATTCTATTAGTTTTGAACTAGTGGCAATAGTAACAAAATTTTAAATCCCATCATGATAGAAAATACAATCTCGCTTCTAGGTAGATTGCTTCTTCCGAAGTCAATACTTGATTCTTTGAAGGCACAATAGCTGTATTATTCACCTAAATGACAAATAGATCAAATATAGGGTTTTTAGTACAGAAGGGAAAGGTTATGGTATTTGCGCTACAACTATAAGAAGCAATAGCCATTGTTTGTCCTTAATTAAGTGGCACACACTGATAATCCATCTTTATCAGTGGAATGGAACGTGAACCTAGGAAACCACAAGATTTAATCTAAAATGGAGTGTTGAGATTTCCCAAAATCTCTTACACATTATCTCAGTGTAGGACTACTTTTGATAATCTTGTTCTAAGGCTATGATCAATGAGAACTTAAAGAAGGATTTAGTGGCGATGATAGGATTTTCTTCCCTTGAAAGATACCACACTGGGGAAAAACGCATTAATGGATAAGAATTTTTGAAACTTGTTACTTGATAAAATTTTATAATAGATGTTTAAGAACTTTATTTTCAAAGAGCTTTCAAACACAATTTTTCACAGCAATTGTCTTAATATAATGGCATGTCCAACCTTAGTATCCAAGAACTGAAGAGATAGTGATTCCAAGTTTAGAGGTGTCCTCAATTGAAATGCAATGAAATTTTGCTTAGAGAGTTTGTCAATAACACGTTTCCTTAAATCCATCCTAGCTGTGAGATACACATTCAAATTTTATTAAAGTCATTTAAATTTTAAGCATTTTCCTCACATTTGCAGAATTGTACAAATTTGGGTTCCACTCAAATGAAATCAGGAAGAAAGCAGATGCATCATTAGCACCCATGGAAGTCAGGTCCAGAAATAAAACCATGCCTGCCTGCCGTCTGGTTGGTGTTACCTGCCTGGGCTCTATTTATGATCAGGTTAGCTATCACTTCAGTTGGAAAAAAAATCAATTGCAAAAATATTAGCCATCCCTTGAGATGAAAGACAAATTATTTCAAACAATTTGTACTGTTCCTCAACCCCAAAGTGAGGGCTGAAATATTTAGTACTCTGCACCAACTCGGTCTCATTTGGCAGGCTGCACTTAGATTTTAGCAATTACCGCCAACATTTTAAAATTTGATAAAACCAAATGTGGTTGGCCAAGATTCTGTCATTTTCATTTTTAAATCCATTTGTTAGGTACACTAAATCTTCCCATTCACAGTGGGGAGAGCTGGACTCACTAAATGGCATTTAGGGAGAAGATTTTAATTTTAAAGAGAATACGTATTTCTTCTGCACACCACAGTAACTATATTTCTCTTGTCTCTCTGTCTCTTGCTCTAAAAAAAAAATGTGATGTATGTGTGTGTGTGCACATCAACTCATTATTAAACAGATACTTCATTTGGAAAATCTCTTTCCTTCCTGATATCAGTTGCATTCTAATTATATGATCTCATCAATATATTTTATCAATAAAGCAACATAGATTAGAAAGGAAAGACTCCCATGTTCTTATGTATTTGCATTTCCAGTTGGATATTTTTGTTTGTTTGTTTGTTTTGGAATTTCTTTTTTTACTATTATACTTTAAGTTCTAGGGTACATGTGCACAACGTGCAGGTTTGTTACATATGTATACATGTGCCATGTTGGTATGTAACATGGCATACCAACTGCTGCACCCATTAACTCGTCATTTACATTAGGTATATCTCCTAATGCTATCCCTCCCCCCACCCCCTCCCCACAATAGGACCCAGTGTGTGATGTTCCCCTTCCTGTGTCCAAGTAATCTCATTGTTCAATTCCCACCTATGAGTGAGAACATGTGGTATTTGGTTTTCTGTTCTCGTGATAGGTTGCTGAGAATGATGGTTTCCAGCTGCATCCATGTCCCTACAAAGGACATGAACTCATCCTTTTTTATGGCTGCATAGTATTCCATGGTGTATATGTGCTGCATTTTCTTAATCCAGTCTGTCACTGATAGACATTTGGGTTGATTCTTTGCTATTGTGAATAGTGCCGCAATAAACATACGTGTGCATGTGTCTTTATAGCAGCACGACTTATAATCCTTTGGGTATATCCCCAGTAATGAGATGGCTGGGTCAAATGGTATTTCTAGTTCTAGATCCTTGAGGAATCTCCATACTGTTTTCCACAACAGTTGAACTAGTTTACAGTCCCACCAACAGTGTAAAAGTGTTCCTATTTCTCCACATCCTCTCCAGCACCTGTTGTTTCCTGACTTTTTAATGATTGCCACTCTAACTGGTGTGAGATGGTATCTCATTGTGGTTTTGATTTGCATTTCTCTGATGGCAAGTGATGATGAGCATTTCTACATGTGTCTGTGGACTGTATGAATGTCTTCTTTTGAGAAGTGTCTGTTCATATCCTTTGCCCATTTTTTGATGGGGTTGTTTGTTTTTTTCTTGTGAATTTGATTGAGTTCTTTATAGGTTCTGGATAGACCAATGGAACAAAACAGAGCCCTCAGAAATAATACCACACATCTACAGCCATCTGATCTTTGACAAACCTGACAAAAACAAGAAATGGGGAAAGGATTCCTTATTTAATAAATGGTGCTGGGAAAATTGGCTAGCCATAAGTAGAAAGCTGAAACTGGATCCTTTCCTTACTCCTTATACGAAAATTAATTCAAGATGGATTAGAGACTTAAATGTTAGACCTAAAACCATAAAAACCCTAGAAGAAAACCAGTTGGATATTTTTAAGAGTTAGTGGTCATTTATTCATTGAAAAACAATTATTTTCTTTTTGAAGAGAGTCTGGCAATAGTCCTGATAGCCTTAACTTTGGTTACTATCAGGTTTCAAATTATTATGTCCTCCCCAAACCTTTACAGCCTCCAATCCCCTGTAGCTTCCAATTTTAGTATATGTGCTGCTGAAGTGAGCACTCCCCTGTAGCTTCAAGCATTTCTTCACTCTTTATCGTATGCGTGCCACATCTTCTTATTTGCTTGCTTGTCTTCTGATCGTCTTCCACTATGGTCACATTTTCTGGACAAAGTCTTCTTTCATGCCCCCGTGCTTTCTTCCAGTCAATTATTTTTGTTGAAAACCTGGACTTTCTCTGCCCTCCAATCCAGCTAACATTTTTCTGATTTTACGGCTAGGAAAACTCTAAGCCATTCATTACTCTAAAATACAAGCATACTTCCCTCTTTTTTGTATCTTTAAAAAAGAATAAAAAAAATTTAAGTTCAGGGGTAAATGTGCAGCTTTGTGATGTAGGTAAACTCATGCTACAGGGGCTTGTTGTACAGATTATTTCATCACCCAGGTATTAAGCCTAGTACCTATTAGTTATTTTTCCTGATCCTCTCTTTCCTTCTACCCTCCACTCTCAGGTAGGCCCCAGTATCTGTTGTTCCCCTCTATGTGTCCATGTGTTCTCATCATTTACCTGCCATTTATAAGTGAGAACATGAGGGATTTAGTTTTCTGTTCCTGCATTAATTTGCTAAGGATAATGGCCTCCAGCTCTATCTATGTTTCAGCAAAGGATATGATTGTACTGATTTTTATGTTTACATAGTATTCCATGGTGTATATGAACCACATTTTCTTTAAGCGGTCTACCATTGATGGACATTTAGGTTGATTTCATGTCTTTGCTATTATGAATAACATATGATGCAATAAACACATGCGTGTGTGTGTCTTTATGATAGAGTGATTTATATTCCTTTGGGTACATACCCAGTAATGGGATTGCTGCGTAGAATGGTAGTTCTGTTTTTCAGTCTTTGAGGAAACGCCACACTGCTTTTCATAATGGTTGAGCTATTTACACTCCCACCAATAGTGTATAAGCATTGCTTTTTCTCCACAACCTTACTAGCACCTGTTATTTTTTGACTGTTTAATAATAGCCATTCTGACTGGTGTTAGATGGTATTGCACTGCGGTTTTGATTTGCATTTTTCTAATGATCAGTGGCACCGAGTTTTTTCATATGCTTGTTGGCTACAAGTATGTCTTCTTTTGAAAAGTGTCTGTTCATGTCCTTTGCCCACTTTTTTAATGGCGTTGTTTGTTTTTTCCTCAGAATTTAAGTTCCTTATAGATGCTAGATAGTAGACAGTTGTCAGATGCATAGTTTGCAAAAATATTCTCCTATTGTGTATGTTGTCTGTCTACTTTGATGATAGTTTCTTTTGCTGTGCAGAGACTCTTTAGTTTAATTAGATCCCATTTGTCAATTTTTGCTTTTGTCTTAATTGCTTTTGGCATCTTAGTTATGAAGTCTTTGCCCATGCCTGTGTCCAGAATGATATTGCCTAGGTTGTCTTCCTGGGTTTTTATAGTTTTGGGTTGTACAGTTAAGTTTTTAATTCATCTTGAGTTGATTTTTGTTTTTTGTTTGTTTGTTTTTGTTCCTTTTGAGATGAAGTTTTGTTCTTGTTGCTCAGACTGGAGAGCAACGGCATGATCTCGGCTCACTGCAACCCCCACTTCCTGGGTTCAAGCGATTCTCCTGCCTCAGCCTCCCAAGTAGCTGGGATTACAGGTGTATGCCACGATGTCCAGCTAATTTTTTGTATTTTTAGTAGAGACTGGGTTTGACCATTTTGGTCAGCCTGGTCTCGAACTCCTGACCTTAGGTGATCCCCCGCCTCAGCCTCTCAAAGTGCTGGGATTACAGGAGTGAAGCACTGCACCCAGCCTTGAGTTTATTTATTTATTTATTTTTTGAGATGGAATCTTGTTCTGTCACCAGGCTGGAGTGCAGTGGCATGATCTCAGCTCACTACAACCTCCGCCTCCTGGGTTCAAGCAATTCTTCTGCCTCAGCTTCCCAAGTAGCTGGGATTACAGGTGCGAGCTGCCACACCGAGCCAATTTTTGTATTTTTGGTAGAGATGGGATTTCACCATATTGGTCAGGCTGGTCTTGAACTCATGACCTTGTGGTCCACTTGCCTCTGCCTCCCAAAGTGCTGGGATTACAGGTGTGAGCCACCACGCCCGCCCCCTTGAGTTGATTTTTTTATATGCTTAAGGAAGGGGTCCAGTTTTAATCTTCTGCATATGGCTAGCCAGTTATCCTAGAACCATTTATTGACTGGGGAGTCCTTTCCTCGTTGGTTATTTTTGTCAAGTTTGTAAAACATTAGATTGTTGAAGGTGTGTGGGCTTATTTCTGGGCTATTTTGTTCCATTTGTCTATGTGTCTGTTTCTCTATCAGTAGGAAGCTGTTTTAGTTACTATAGCCCTGTAGTATAGTTAGAAGTTGGGTAGCATGACGGCTTCAGCTACTTTCTTTTTGCTTAGGATTGCCTTGGCTATTTGGGCTATTTTTTCATTTTATGTGAATTTTAAAGTAGGTTTTGTTTTTTAAGTTTTGTAAAGAACATCATTGGTCATTTGATAGGAATAGCACTGAATCTGAAAATTGCTTTGGGCAGTATGGACATTTTAATGAATTGATTCTTCCTATTCACAAACATGGGATATTTTTTCATTTGTTTTTGTCATCTCTGATTTCTTTGAGGAGTGTTTTGTAATTCTCATTGTAGAGATTATTCTCCTCCCTAGTTAGCTATATTCCAAAGAGTGTGTGTGTGTATATATATTTCATGACAGTTATGAATGGGATTGCATTCCTGATTTACCTGTTAGCTTGACTATTGTTGTATTGGAATGCCAGTGATTTTTGCACATGGATTTCGTATCTTGAGACTTTGCTGAAGTTATTTATCAGTTTAAGGAGTTTTAGGTCGAGACTATGGGGTTTTTCTAGACATAGGATTATGTTTTCTGCAAACAGGGATAGTTTGACTTCCTCACTTTCTATTTGGAAGTGTTTTCTTTCTTTCTCTTGCATGATTGCTCTGGCCAGGTCTTCCAATATTGTGATGAATAAGAGTGGTAAGAGAGGGCATCCTTGTCTTGTGACAGTTTTCAAGGCGAATGCTTCCAACTTTTGCTTATTCAGTATGATGTTGGCTATGGACTTGTCGTAGGTGGCTTTTATTATTTTTAGGTATGTTCCTTCAATGCCTAGTTTATTGAAATTTTTTAACATGAAGGGGTATTAAGTTTTTACTGAAAGCGTTTTCTGCATCCATTGAGATAATCATGTGGTTTATAGTTGTATCAGTGTATTTCAAACTCCTTTATGCACCTTCATGTCCTACTCATTCCTCAAGAAAGCAGAAAGCTAGTCTTGAATCATAGTTGCTAGTAGTAGTAGCAGTAGTAGTAGTATTTGCACATTTGAAGAATATTAAAAAATAAACATTAAATATTTGGAATTTGCTGAACAGTCTATAGATATATTGCATATAATGAAAGCAGCAACATCAGTTTTCAACAAGCCAGTAACTATCTGGGATTCCTTTTAGACTAGAGATTACAAATTGGGCATTGCTTGGCTGAACTCTATATACAGTTGCATTTTCTTTAGTCACAATATTTTAAAAAGCTAAATAAGCAGAAGAGTTTATGAAAACATAAGTACCATTTTTGGTGAAAAAAATGGTAGACATACAGCAACAAAGAGCGTATATTTCCATATGGCTTCAATGAACAAATAGCTGTCCCTTTAAGAGTTAACGGTCCCTCTTGCTACATTCTATACCATTCTTTATTATTTTATAACTCCTCCACTTCATTCATTCATATTTTCTCTGTAGCCCCAGTGAGCATTTAAATTTTTGAAGTCTGTATCAATCTCTTTACGTTTTTCTTTACATCTACTAGACCAGCAGGTTCTGGCAATTTTATCCTCTGAATTAGGGTTTTCAACCTTTCTTTTAAAGGGCCAGATAGGAAATGTTTTAAGCTTTGCAGATGATAAGGGTCTCTGTCACAATTTCTCAACTCTGCTGTTAAGAAGACCAAAAGCAGTTACAGACAATATGTAGACCATTGAGAATAACCGCATTCTGTAAGAAGTTATTAAAAAACATAGGCGGTCAACTGGATTTGCTCGACAAGTTGTAGTTGCTGAGTCCTACTCTAGATGATCACATGCCAGAGCCTTTTGTCCAGAACATTATATCTATGAACTGCTCCACGTAAAAAAGGATCCCTTGAGCAATAAGTTTAGAGAATAAAATATACACATATCGGGGATTTCAATTATGCAAAAAACTATGACATTGAGAGGACTTTACTTACTTATTTCATTCTTAATCATATTGGACTATGCAATCTTTATTTTAAATTTTATAACTCTTCATATGTTGAAGGCAATGAACCATGCTTTCTAGTGGAAGTCTTGACTCTGTCACTGCTTCTCTATCTCACTGACACTGGTCTGGTTCAGTTCCCTGGTTTTCCTTTTCTTTATATTTTGTCTTGTTTTGTTGTTCTGCTTTATTTATCTTAAAAAATAATGCCTGCATATGAGAAAAAAATTGAAAAGTAACAAAAGGTATCCAATAAAAAGTAGCTCACTTCCATCTTAGAGCCCCAATTCCTACTGCAGAGTCAAATGGTATTGGTTTTGTGTGTATCTACTATATTCTTATACACATAAAAGCAAAATATGAATTTGTGTGTGTGTGTGTGCGCATTATTTTGATCTCTTTCTTTCACATGAGTTTGGGGATACGATGAAAACATATAAATGGGTACCTTTCAGTGTTCTCTTGGCTGAAGACAGATCCAGAACTCTTACGTAGAGAAACATGTATAACCTTCCAATTAGAATCTGATTATTTCCTATCTCCAGACCCATTTCCTACTACTCCCCCTTTAACAGCACTTAGATTTTATGGACCTCGGTTCTCGTCTCTGTAAAATGGAAGGAGGAGAGGAAATAATAACACTATTATTATAGACACTTTATGGGTATTAATGCTGTCATGTCTATAAAATATTAAGCACATAATAAATATTCAGTAGATGGTGGCTACGGGATAGTGATGATAGGAGTGGCGTTACATGTAATGTGTGGGAGCCATTGTACAGTTGAGGTTTTGCCAGCAAGGGTCTGATATTTCATGGCATTCTGGAGTTTAAAAACTATTTGAAGTGTGTAATCCTATTTAATCCTTATTCACCAACTATTTATATATCTATTCTTCCAATCATGGAGACAGAAACTTAGTAAGAATTCAAATGTTAGACAATATTAACGAGGAACAATTTCAAGGAACTTATATTCTAGGATGGGAAATAGATGGTAAATAAACCAATGTATCAATTTAATAATTGTCTCTTATGGTGAGAACTCTGCAGGCAATAAAGAAGAATAAATAGTACGAGTTAAAGGGTGGTTTGCTACTATAGATAGCTAGGCTGGAGCTGTACTTTATGCGGGCACCAATCTCATAAAATATAGCATGTCATTGGTGGCTCTGGGGTTGGGAGACCAAAGTGGACATGTTGAATCTTAAGGGCTCCAGGAATATTCCTGGAACCTATTTTAACCTATACTCAGAAAATAAAAGTAATTCAAATTCTTATAGAATTTATTTATTTCCTTTAGGACTTGAGGAACTTAGTAAAACAAGACAGCCTCTTGCCATAGACTGTTGGTGGAAGGATGAAAATTTGTGATAGAACAAATCAACAACAAAAGAAACTCTAACTAACTTTTTGATTAAGTGCAATAGTGCAAAAGCACAAATGGCAAAAACAACTTATCCAAAGCTGCTGCTGCTTCTCTTCAATGCTTTTTTGCTTTTTTTTTTTTTTTTTTTTAAACAATGTCTGGCTCTGTTGCTCAGTCTGGAGTTCAGCAGTGCAGTGGCACGATCTTGGCTAACTGCAACCTCTGTGCCTCCCAGGCTCAAGTGATACTCCTACCTCAATCTCCCGAGTAGCTGGAACTACAGGTGCATGCCACCATACCCGGCTAAGTTTTATACTTTTTTTGGTGGACACTAGATACAGGATTTTGCCGTGTTGACCAGGCTGGTCTTGAGCTCCTGGGTTTAAGTGATCCTCCAGTCTCAGTGTCCCAAAGTGCTGGAATTGCAGCTGTGATCCACTGTGTCCAGCTTCTTCAATACTTCTTAACAGACATTTAGGTGACAGAATGAGAGAAAATGCAATATCCTGCTCAGGAAAGGTTGGCTCATTCCACTTTTGCTGAGATGTAATATACATTTTGGGAAGAAATAGGTAGTCAAATGATTATTAGAATATATTAAATAGAAGTTTAGAATTGTGTAATAAATTTTGGCCATTTTTTTTTCTGTAGACAAAAGGAAGTCATTGAATCATTTTCTAATTACCCAGAGCATTTACTAAAAAGAGAAATACTGTGTAGCTCTTACAAGCATTACCTATATTATAGTCACTTTCTATCCGTTTCTCTATGAACCCACATAGCAACTATAGAAAGTAAACATTAATATCTCTGCTTTACAAGTGAAGAAACACCACTAAGTCTTTGAGATAAACAGGAAACAATGTACTGCGACCTGTATTTCAGTCCTGATGTGCAGATGTATATATTGTCTACCACATCTCAGTTCCTTAAATACATAGATTATCACCATATACCGATTGCCATCAATATGGTTTCCCATCAAAGCAGCACCATGAATGGTGGTTATGTTCTTTGTCAGTGTTACTCTATTTTATTTATAGCTGAATGGTAAAGAATACCTTTTAAACATAAGTTGACTTCATTATATATCTTTATCTATATATATATATACACACACACGCACACACATACAATACACACGCACACACATACACACACACAGAGATATCTCAAAATTCTGAGGTTCTTCTAGCCCATCTGAAATCTGGAGTCCAATCATGTACACAGTGATCACAGCAAGGGGCTGCAGGAATGTCCATGTTGGGAGAGAGCTTTGCTGACATGGATAGGCAAGATATGGTGGAGAGGTTTGCATCAGCAGCCCTGGTGGTGGACATGAGTAAGGATTACAGGCACAGGTTATGAGCATGCAGAGTCTTCAGTGACAAAAACATTTTCAGCCATGGGTAGAATTATCTCTGAGCAGGACCAGCAGTTGGTCATATAATCTTCAGCAGAATTAAAGGTATTTAAAAGTCAGAAACGTGTGTGTGTGTGCGTGCACACAGGTGCACATGCATGTGTGTGTGTGAAATATTCTTAATTTGAGTGAAAAACACCACTACCCTTTTCCTGTGTGTTTTTGGTACTTTTTAGTCTTAAATGTTGTGCCACTGTCCACTGCTGGGAAACTCCTATTAACCTTTCAAACTCAGCTCAGTCATAAACTCTTCCAATAAGTCTTCCTTGATGCCACTCACAATCCTTTCCTCTTCACTTTGCACATTCCTCTATTTGTGTGCTTTCTACACCACACTAAATGTTGTTTATCTGACTGTATCTCTTAAATCTAAAGCTGCTGAGGGCAGGGGCAGCGACTTATTCATCCTCTGTTCCACTTATCAATCTCTGTAGGTACAGCAAAAATACTCTGGCTTGAATTGAATTAAACAAATGGTAAATTAATAGGTGCAATTTCACCGTAGGAAGGCACAAATGGGGTTAATTAGTAAAAGATTCTAGAGAAACAGTGGATGAAACGTCAACTGCAGTTTTCCCTCTCAAATCCAGTTCTTTGCCCTCCCTCCCATTTCCTGATTTGTGATGAAATATGTAAAGCTGTTGGGCTTTTATGAATCTTGCCACTAGCTTACAAAACCTTTCAAATATGATTCAATATCATGCAGACAGAGACTCAGAGCAACTTGGCAGTTAACAGCTAATGGCTTTTAAGGGTTTAAGTCAGCCCTAAACATTACTCCAATGAGTTTTTGTGGTTTAATTACCTTAAAGCATTAAGTAGTCAAGGAGTCCATCAATACACATGCATTTAGAGATATCAAATGTGCGCTCTTCACAAATACAGCCTTGAAGGTGTCTAGTACAGCATCTTATTTTGCCAAAAAAGCATGTAAAAATAGTTTAAGTCTACCTATTTGAGGCTAATGATGTGTGCCATCATTAAGCTGGAAGAAATGTGAACTCAAAAATTATTCTTTAAACAGCAAGGAAGAACTTTACAAAGCAAGGGACAGAGCGATTTCTACCTTACCCCATTCTCCCCCATACCATGCTAATTTTAAGTGGTGCACCTAGTGGTTAAGACGCCCGACTCTGGATTTCAACAGCTCTGGGTTCATATCCCACTTCTGCAATTTGTGGGAAAGTAAAGTAACAAGACAATACATTTGTGGAGAATAATGATAATAATTATTCAGCTGGGTTTTTGTGAATATTTTATGAAACTATGCATGTAAAGATGTTAATAATAATAGATAATATGTGCTAGACAGTCTTTGATTTTAAAAGCCTATTCTTGAGGATGTGGAGGAAAGGAAAAAAATGAGCTTGAAGGGTCAGTATCCAATTTTAAGGCTGTAAAAATGAGCTTAATATCTCCATTGTGATTTTCCTTATTCAGATTGTAATTAAAGAAACCAACGATTGTCACTTATTTTATGCACTGTTTCAGATGTTTTCTTTTCCAAAACTCATTTCCATCCTTGGACTCACAATAACTTCATTACTCTTTTCAAGTCAAATCACATCCCAATCTCAACCATTCAAATTGGCCTAAGATCCCACACTAACAAAATGTTAATATTTATGAGTAATGCATTTTGGGTTCAGAGACAGGAAGAGAAATCTTCAGGGAGGCAGAAATGAGTTATTGGCCTGCTATAGAATGTGTCATTTGGAGAGAGCCGCACTGTAGAGAGAGATGATTCAAATGCCTGATTTCAAGGGGCAATGCAATGTAGTTTACTAATCTCTTGTTATACTAAGGTGAGGCTTTTATGAACACTGCTCATTAGCGTCTCGATAGCATTGAAGATCCAGATAAGATAATGGGTGCCAATTTTATTCTTAATACTAAGCAATTCCAAAAATTTTCATTCATTTCATAATCCATCATTCAAAAATTAAGAATGGCAACAGGTAAAGGCAGATCATTTGAACCATATACATTTGAACCATATAGACATGGGTATTATATGTTACTTATTGTTATTTATTTATTTATTTATTGAGACAGAGTTTCACTCTCGTTGCCCAGGTTGGAGTGCAATGGGTGATCTCGGCTCACTGCAACCTCAGCCTCCCGGGTTCAAGCGATTCTCCTGTCTCAGCCTCTCGAGTAGCTAGGACTACAGGCGCCTGCCACCACGCCCAGCTAATTTTTGGTAATTTTAGTAGAGATAGGGTTTCACCATGCTGGCCGAGCTGGTCTCAAACTCCTGACCTCAGGTGATCCGCCCAGAGGTGATCTGTCCGTCTCGGCCTCTCAAAGTGCTGGGGTTATAGCCATGAGCCATTGCGCCCGGACTGTTTATTTATTTTTAATTTGCAGATTTCTAAGTAATGTAAGTGAACACCTCCGTGGCCTCTGAAGTCATTTTTCTCCCTGAGCCACCTCTTCACCTAGGCAGCCATTGCTCTCCTTTCTTCCTTCCTCACATGCTACTTTGCCCCCACTCCATGCAAGCTTAGGTCTCTCCCATAGTAAAACTCAGTGTTGAGGCTGAAATTGAAATCGGATGGTCAAGTTTCATCTAATGCATATAAAAATGTTTTCGCCTGTTATCTGGTTAGAGGAAAAGGTAAATTTTTGTTGTTGTTGCTTTTTGCCTTAGAGGGATAACAAGAAAGTTGGATTGGCTGGTAAAAAGCCTTAACATCTGTTAGTTGAAACTAGGCAAGCCAATTCCCCCAAAATTGGCACTTAATCCTCCTGAGTGAGCAAAGCTGCCATGTGAGCTCAGAGGTTTCAATTAGAGTATAAAGGGAGCTGAATTTATATTCTGTGATGGGAAAGGGTGACTTAACAAAGGAAAGAAAGAATATGTAATCGACTTTTCTTCTTTTATTTTGATGGAGTAAATCTATCATTTTTTACAATGAGACATGCGAAATTTACTCTCTTGATTATTTTGACATATATAATACAATGTTGTAGACTATAGTCACCCTGCTGTGTCATAGATCTCAAAACCTATTTTTCCTGTCTATCTTAAATGTTGTACCCTGGCTGGGCATGATGGCTCACACCTGTAATCCCAGCACTTTGGGAGGTCACCAAAGTTGGAGGCATCACACTCCTTGATTTCAAAACATAGAGCACTTACAATCAAACAGCATGGTACTGGCATTAAAACGGACATGTCAACCAAGGGTATAGGTTAATAAAAAATCCAGAAATAAATCCATGCGTTAATGATCAACTGATTTTTGACTGAGGTGGCATGAACACACAATGGGGAAGACATTCTCTACATGAAATGGTATTGGAAAAACTGAGTATTTACATGCAGAAGAATGAAATTAGACACTCATCATATACTATATAAAAATCCCAAAGTGAATAAAGATTTAAATATAATAAATGAAACTGGAAAATTGCCAGAAAAAGACATATGGGGAAAGTGTCATGTCAAAAGCTCCAGCACAGTATGTGGAGACAACGTACAGATTGGGAGGGAATATTTCCAAATTATCCGTCTGATAAGTGATTAATATCCAAAAGAAATAAGGCTTTTCTTCTTTATTTCAAGCATAGTTAGGTTGAATAAGGTGTTCTTTCCATCAACCAGTTCACTGATACAAGAAAAAGAATAAACAGAAATAAGTTCAGCTCTCAATATCTGAACATATATATAGATGATCCTGTAAGTGGAGTGAGAGGGGAAGCTACATGTGAGAAATACAAGATTGGTGTGAGAATCAGTGAAGTCAATCATATAAAAAACATGTGTAAGTTATATTGCAAATATAAATCTAAGGTGCTGTTAGAATAACAGAATAATGATTAACTGTGACTTGCCAATTTATTAGCTTTTAATTGCCCTAATCATAATGAACATAGAAAGTACTTGGGTAATTATAAACCAGTCTATATTGTGGTATAGTTGGATAAGCATAGGGTTGGAGACAGGCAAGCCTGAGTTAACACTGCAGTCTTATTACTCTTATTCTCATAGCTCTGTGACATTGGACAATGTACTTTACCTCTATGCAATGTGAATAATAATTTCCATTTCCAGAGCTGTTTTAAGGGTGAGTGATAATGTATCTAAAGCAGCTAGCTTAGTGCCTGACACATAAGATACTCAATACTCAGTAGCAGCAGTGGCAGCAGCAACTGTTGTTATTATAGTCCTTACTCCAAGAAATTTCCCTCATAAAAAAAGAGAATGAACTCCTTTGGAAATAAAACAGTCAAGTGTACCTTCTAAAGGGGCCTGAGGCAGGAGTGACAATGATGTGAGCACAGCAGAAAGACTGAGGTCTAGATTATGCTGGTTCAATGAGGCCTGGCAGATGCTATGGATAAAGTGTGGAGACAGACACTTCTTCAGGATCATTTTGGCTCTCTGCATTATAGGACACCCAGAAAAGACTTTTTCACTCAGCGACTTTTTTTTTTTTTTTTTTCCTGCAAGCACTGTATTGAGCTCACTTAAAAGCTGATATTCTCTGCCCGCATCACCGGTTACTACCAGAAGAGAAACAGGAATCAAGTTTTCCTCTTGGCTGTACCACAGAAGGAAGCCACTGAATATTTACTTATGTCCCTGGCTTAGATTCATCATTGGCCTGGCTCTAAGTTTTTAGATAAGCTACTAAACTGCTCTAAGTGTCAGATTAGTAATGAGGGAACTGCCTCATTATTAAAATGGTCCTAGTGATGGAATCTTATATACAAGGTCACTCAGTATAATTCAATTCCATCCTCCTGAGAGGTGAAGCCAGCTGGACTTCCTGGGTCCAGTGGGGACTTGGAGAACTTTTCTGTGTCTAGCTAAAGGATTATAAATGTACCAATCAGCACTCAGTAAAAACGCACCAATCAGCGCTCTGTGTCTAGCTAAAGGATTGTAAATGCACCAATCAGCACTCTGTAAAATGGACCAATCAGTGCTCTGTAAAATGGACCAATAAACAGTACATGGGCGGGGACAAATGAGGGAATAAAAGCTGCCCACCTCCCAGTCGGAAGCGGCAATTCGCTCCTCCCCTTCCATACTGTGGAAGTTGTGTTCTTTCCCTCTTCACAGTAGGTGTTGCTGCTGCCCACTGTTTGGGTCCGTGCCACCTTTAAGAGTTGTAATACTCACTGTGAAGGTCCACTGCTTCGTTCTTGAAGTCAGTGAAACCAAGAACCCACTGGAAGGAACCAGCTCCAGACACACTGGCATCAAATGCCTGAAAGAGTCATGGCAAGTTAAAAGTTTAAGCTTCTGCTTTAATCCCTGCGTGGAAGAGCTCATCCATGATCAGGTGGAACTGAGGTAGTGTCCTTAGTGTTATCATGGTACTTTCATTTTCATGATGTACTGTGTCATCGTCCCCACGTAATACCATATTCTCTCCCCCTCATTAATACTAAAACGTAGGCTGGTGCCTTTAATCTAGTTATTAAGCCGTTGTTAACAACTAAACCTTTACACTCATTCATACAAGATTAAATGGTTTTATACAAAACAAAATTACATGTCTTCATCATCATCATCATCGTTTGTTAAATGTGTTGCATGTGGCCATCATTAAACTCTGTTACATACATTATCATTTAATCCCTAAAATAATTTCATAGGGTGTCTTAATTCATTTAGGCTGCCATAACATAATATCATTTACTGGGTGGCTTGTAAATGACAGACATGTATTGCTCACAATTTTGGAGAATGGGAAGCTCAATATCAAGGTGCTGACAGATTCGGTTTCTGGTAAGGGCTTGCTTGCTCCCAGATTCATAGCTAGCACCTTCTGGATGTGTCCTGAAAAGGTGGAATAAGGTGGAGGGGGCTAGCTCGCTCTCTGGAGTCTCTCTCTCTCTCTCTTTTTTTTTCTTTTTTTTTTTTTTTGAGGAGGAGTCTTGCTCTGTCACCCGGGCTGGAGTGCGGTGGCCGGATCTCAGCTCACTGCAAGCTCCGCCTCCCGGGTTTACCCCATTCTCCTGCCTCATCCTCCAGAGTAGCTGGGACTACAGGCGGCCGCCACCTCGCCCGGCTAGTTTTTTTTTTTTGTATTTTTAGTAGAGACAGGGTTTCACCGTGTTAGCCAGGATGGTCTCGATCTCCTGACCTCGTGATCCGCCTGTCTCGGCCTCCCAAAGTGCTGGGATTACAGGCTTGAGCCACCGCGCCCGGCCTCTCTTTTTTTTTTCTAAACAGAGTCTCGCTATATTGCCCAGGCAGGTCTCGAACTCCTGGGCTCAAGCCATCCTCCCACTCTGCCTCCCTAAGAGCTGAGATTATAGGTATGAGCCACTGTGCCTGGCTGGAGTCTTTTTTTTTTTTTTTTAAGACAGAGTCTCATTCTTTCACCAGGCTGGAGTGCAGTGTCATGATCTCAGCTCACTGCAACCTTTACCTCCCAGGTTCAAGCGATTCTCGTGCCTTAGCCTCCCAAGTAGCTGGGATTACAGGCACACACCACCACACCCAGCTAATTTGTGTATTTTTAGTAGAGATGGGGTTTCACCATGTTGGCCAGGATGATCTCAATCTCCTGACCTCGTGGTCTGCCCACTTAGGCCTCTCAAAGTGCTGGGATTATAGGCTGGAGTGCAGTGGCGTGATCTCAGCTCAGTGCAAACTCTGCCTCCCAGGTTCAAGTGATTCTCATGCCTCAGCCTCCTGAGTAGCTGGGATTACAGGCACGCACCACCACACCCAACTAATTTGTGTATTTTTAGTAGAGACAGGTTTTCACCATGTTGGCCAGGATGGTCTGGATCTCCTGACCTTGTGATCTGCCCACCTCGGTCTCCCAAGGTGCTGGGATTACAGGCGAGAGCCACCGTGCCCAGCCTGGAGTCTCTCTTATAAGTGGACAAATTCAACTCATGAGGGCAGAGCCCTCAAGATCTAATTTCCTCCTTAAGGCTCTACTTTCTAATACTATCACGTTGGGGATTTGGTTTCAGCATATGAACTTTGAGGAAACGGCATGCAATAAGTGTTATTATTGTCCCCATTTGATTGGTGAGGAAGCTGGGCTTATTCTGGTGAAAAATGGGCCCCATGTTTTACAGCAAACATACAAGACGCCGGAGTTTGAACCATGCTTTCTGATTGTAGTGTTCATTTATAATTCTTTATACACTACTCTCATCTAAAATGATGTGACTAAGGCTCAGTAACTTAAAATCATTAGGACATTTTCATATCACATAACTTGTGTTTGGTTTGCCATCATTCCAATGTACAACGATGAGGTTATTTGTTTCTTTAGTTCCCATGAAATGTCTTTATCACTGAGAAAAATTCTATTCTTATTAGAGTCAGCAATAGCAATTGTAAACACATCTTCTCATAAGTGTCTGTATATAATATGTTCCTGAATTGTTTTAATTTATAGTAAGACTGGAGGAATATTATGCACATCAGTCTTATAAATAATGTGACATGAATAACAGCTGCATTTAGTGCCAAAGCAATTATTTTCTTCCCAAGTAATCATTCATTTTTTAGTGGAAACTGAAAATTTGCATTCAACATTGTCTCCTTACATAATTAGGGTGAGTCTCCTTTACTCTCTTGCCTTGATGCTTAATACACGAAAATAATTAGTTTTTCTTTGAGAAGTGTCAAGATCTACTGACACTTTTTATTTTGCCTAGGATAAGGAGCAAGATTATGTTTATGGTAACAGTGATATTAGTATCTATTTTGTATCATCATTGTGGGTTGCTTTAAAGAGTTGATATAATGACTCTCAAGTGCCTGGTACTGTGGTTGGCTTATTCATGCATTGACTCATCCTACTGCTACTTGTAGAAAATCTTCTATATACTGTACCCTGTGCTATATCTTAGGTACACAATGGTGAATGTAACAAAAATCAACAGACCTGAACGCTGAGTTCAAAAAGGTTTTTGTTTTGGGTAAGATACAAACAATAACAAAATGCAAATTTCAGTAACTTCTATAAAATATAGAAACCTATGAAAGAGAATTGCTTAATGATCAGGGACTATGGGAATTCAACTGTCAAGCGGGGCTCAGAAGTAATAGAGTCATTCAGGCCAGTAAGGGCAAAGGTGTGCTCCTGGAAGAGGCAAAAGACTGTGTGATTCTTTGGATCTGGAAACTACTTGATGTTTTTGAGGAACTGAAAGAAAGCCAGTGTAGACTGAACTTAGTAAGCAAAAATGAATTTCAGGTCATGGGAAGGTCATAGAAGTTGATGGAAAACAATGATATTTCACAAACTTAAGGAACTTTGGGCCACCTAACTATTAAGTAATCATTTGATCCTAGGTTTCTGTGATTGCAAATTTCAGTTTATTACAATTCTTGGAATTGAACCTTTCAATAAAATAATGATGATAATAAGAATAGTGATAATACAGCTACACTGATTGATGTAGTGCTTCTATGTGTCAAGCACTCTTCCAATCACATTTCAGGCACTAAAAATCTTAATCCTCACAGAAAACCTATGAATTATTTTAATCTTCACATGAAACTTAAGGTTATCCCCATTGAGCAAATGTATGTAAGTTAAATAACTTGTCCATATCATATCCTTTTTTTAAGGGTTAAACTTGAATTTGAATTCAAGTTCAAACTCAAACTTGAATTTAAACTCAAGGTTATATGACTCTTTAGAGATTGGACAGTTAATCCTCCTCTTAATGCCAGCTTAAAGTTTTATATTTTTTATGGAGCAATTTAAAAGTTACTAAGAAGTTGTAATAGTACTATCTTTTGAAACTGTTTGAGAGGAAGTGGTTAATATGATTGCACCACAACCCCTGAAACTTTTGTGTGTAATACCTACCACCATGATTTTCTCTTATATTACCTCAACACAATTAATGCCTTTTTTCTTACCCAAGAGCACATCTTTCAGTAAAAGAATCCAGTTCAGAATCTCACATTGCATTTTGTTGCCATGTCTATTTAGTGTCTTTCAATCTGTAGAATTGCTGATGTTTGGCCTGACTTTCCTGACCTTGCCACTGTTGAAGACATCGGTCAGTTATTTCATAGAATCTCCCTTAATTTGGGTTTATCTTATATTTTCTCGTGATTAGATTCATGTTACACAGTATTTTGGGCAGAAATATGACAGAAATGTTGCTGTGTTCTTCTCATTGCCTCTTAGCAGGTGATGTGCAATTTCAATTTGTCCCAATTTTGAATATAATAACATTGATTACTTGATTAAGGTGATGTCTGTGAGGCTTCTTTGCAGTGTCTGAGCTCCAACATCCTGCATTGGGCTTCTGCTCTCACTCACAACCTCCCTGCACAAATTCTTTCCTCTTGACTTCCTGTGACATGTCACTGCGGCCACTCTGTCTATTTTTCCCAAATGCTTGTGTCCTACTCTCCTCCTTGTGGGTAACACTTACTCCCCCATCAGGTTCTGGCCTTCCTATGCAGTTGCCTACCTGAGTCTCATCTAATGGCATTGAAAGAATTACAAAGGAAGGAGAAAAGAAAAGAAGGGAAAAAGAAAGAGAGGGATAGATGGAGCAAAAAAGAAAACAAGGAAGGAAGGTCAAAGGATAACTTTTAGTTTAAACCACAGACATAGAGAAAAAATACCAAAATCAGTTGCTCTCATCTAGGAAAAAGGCTCAGAATGGTGCTAGCTGAAATAATGTTGAACACATTGTTCTTTCTCATTGCACTCTACAGAAATGATTGCCTTTGCCCAAGACACCACCAACAAAAGCAACAGCAAAAAGCGTTGCAATATGAACTTGATTTTTTTCAATACAATATGATTAGAGTATTCTCAAAATATAGTCAAAGCATACCCATTATTAACAAAAGGGCCAACTATATACGCAAATACATTGTGGCTTCTATGGTGCTAAGATCCCTGAGTCTGTCTCTCTTTATCTGCTATTCAGCTGTTTAATCACTGCTCTCAGGAACGGGGGTGTTTTCCTGGTGGGAAGAGGCTGTCATTAATCATTATTTATCCAGGTTATTTTTTCAATTTCTTCTGAGCAATATCAATATAAAACTGGACAACACAACTCTGCTCTTTCTCATTTTTATACCATGATGCTTTTAACGTCTGTCCTTTCCATGAAGGCAACATAATAGTTACAACAACTAGTATGGGGTCAAATTCAAGATCGGCTACTTATGACTTGAATTTGACCATGTGATTTAACTTACTTAAGCTTTACGCTGTTTATTTCTAAGATGAGTCTAACTCTATAATAGCAATTATCATTGGGAGGACTGCCAACAATATGCCCCAGGTAAAGTGCTTAGCACGAGTCATGGACCACAAAGTATAGACTTAAATTTATCAAATGTGTCTCCCATACTTGGGAATCCTTTCCTTTAGAGAACCCTCTCCTTTGTACTCAATAGTACTTCATTTATTTCTCTTTCATAACATAAGTTGTTTCTTATTTGTGATCATCTAGAGGTCATCTCCACTTGACTGAGATCTGCTTGTGGTCAGGAATCGTTACTCATCTCTATATCCTCACCACTTAACAAAGTTATTTGTAACATAAAAAGTGGCCAATGTGTTTGTGGATTGAAGGATGAAAAATGGGAGAATTGTGAGATGATTAGATGAATGGATAAAAGTATGAAAGAATGAATGGATGAAATTATAAGCACACCAAATAATAAGCAATTGTAACAAAGCTTGGAATAAAGGATTCAATATTTATGGAACATCTATGATGTTCCAAACAATTAACTGGCTATTTTACATGCATTACCATGCTAATACATCATCATGTTATTATGTTACAGAAGAGAAGTATAAGGTGTAGGAAAGTAAAAACAAAAACTTAGCCTTATACTGCTGTCTATATGCATTAAATTTGAAATTCAAGTCCAACACTGTCTGAATCTAAGCTTCTCATTTTTTTTCCCCCACTGCTCCATGCTAGTGATATATGGATACTGAGTTAGAAGGTACACAGGAGTATTATCTTCCTGATCTCTTAATATTAGGTCAGGCATGGTGGCTCATGCCTGTAATCCCAGCACTTTGGGAAGCCCAGGTGGGTGGATCACCTGAGGTCAGGGGTTGGAGACTAGCTTGTCCAACATGGTGAAACCCCATCTCTACTAAAAATAAAAAAAAAAATTAGCCAGGCATGGTGGCAGCCGCTTGTAATTCCAGCTACTCGGGAGGCTGAGGCAGGAGAATCACTTGCACCCGGGAGGTGGAGGTTGCAGTGAGCCGAGATCGTGCCACAGCACTCCAGCCAGGGTGACAGTGAGACTGTCTCAAAAAAAAAAAAAAAAAAAAAAAAAAAAGTGAAGATGAAAGAATTATCCTCTTCACACAACAGCCAAAAGGTGGAAGTACTTCTCAACCTGGGTGTGCACAGTGACTGTACTTTTTTTTTTTAAAAAAATAAGATTTCAAACTAACTTTTTAAATATTTAAAAATTTTTCTGGAGCAAATGATGTCACCCCGAATCTCACTTCCTGTCATTGCAGCATGAAACCAAAGGAACACAAGACTCCAGGCTTCACTGTGGGCTGAAGCACAAAATTTACTTGATATTAAACAAAAAAATTTGGGTGGAATGGAAGCAAGTAAGACATAGAGAAAGTATCAGGTCATTTTATCCAAATGAAAAGATTTCAACTAAATATGGGAAACCTTTTTAGTGAGAATAGGATTCTTTAAATTAACTCAACATATTCATTGTTGAATATATTCTTTCCCACCAAACATGTTTTTGGTATGTTAGATGATGATTCGTCAGGGATTCCAGAGAGGAGACTTATTAATAGAGAATATAAATTCTCTAAATTGAGCTATTTAGATTTATCAGGTGGGCATTCTAATTTAAAAAATTTTTTTCAACAAATGCCAAATAATACTGTGTATAAATACTAGAGATGGAAGAGTCAAGATAAATAGAGATCTATATCACTATATACTTATTCTGTCCTGCGTTTACTTCAAATACACAGAAATATCCAAGTTTAAAAGGATGATCTCTTCATAGGTATTGTGGCATGCCTTTTCCCTTCAGGAGGGAGTTCTGTTTTCTCTTTCACTAATGAATTTACAGGCCTGAAAACAATAGTCCATATGGTCAGAAGCCATAATTTAAAAAGGCCTCTATGATTTCATTACAAAGACATTCTTTGATAAACTCCAAACTTCCTTGCTTGGAATTTTACCAAAACGGTTTGACAAGTATTCTTCCTGCTTTGATACTGCAGATAGTGAATTTCATCTATTTAACGCAAGATTGAAATATTTGAAATGAAAAGTTTGCTGAACATTTCCAAATACAATCAAGCCTGTGGTGTTCTCTGGAGGAGATACATTTTTTCAAATGCTCTATTTCTGTATTAAATTGAATATTGTCAAAGATGGAGAACCTCTAAACATTTTTGAAGGATAACTCAGAGATTGTGTAGACAAAAAATGTGTAGGCTCATACAGATCACCACTAAAACATTATATATAATTTCTTGGCAAAAGTTCATGCTTTTGAATGGGACGATCTAAACTAAAATTGAACAAAGTGGAGCTTACAATAGAGGAGTGGTTATGAAATGCTTAAAAGGGAAAAAATATATATAGCAATCCATTCGTTGTGAATATTTGTAGGATACAACTCTAGTATTCTAGAATTAGTTTTAGGTATTTGGGAGCAAAAGTCACTGATATAGCTTTCATGCCTTTCGGTATCTCCTAGTCTGTGGAGATGAAGCATCTAAAAAAATAAGTAAATAACTGCAGAAATGTGAGGCATATTGGCATAGCAGTGTGAAAGAGATGCCAGGAGAGGACTGAGCAGATAGCTCTTAACGGGTTGAAGGAGTCAGTGATGATTCTCTAAAATGACTGGCATTTTATTTTGTTCATGAAAGATGAGTGGAAATTGAGTGGAAATTGGCCAGATGGATACAGTGAGGCATATTCTGAAACAAGAAAGCACAAGACACAAATGTGCACTTTGGATTACAAATTGTTCCTTATGGCTCTAATGGTCCTGTAGGACACAAAGGCTGAGATACCAAGGCTCATGTTGTGGCATGACAGTTGATGCTGGGTTGAGATCAGACCCTAAGCCATGAAGGGGAATGCACAGAAGCACATCTTATTTCTTATTTGCTGTCATTTTGAAGCCTCTTCAAATTACAGACACACACACACAAATACACACATATGTATGTATAAGTTTAAATATAAATTTATATAAATACAGATTTTATATACTACATATTTAGAAATAACTTCCAAATATATGTGTATATATATTCACATGGGGTAGTCCTCTCTTACCTGTGGTTTCAGTTATACATGGTCAATGGTGGTCCAAAAATAGGTGAGTCTAATACAATAAGACATTTTGAAAGAGAGAAACTATATTCATATAACTTTTATTACAGTATATTATTTAAAAGGTTCTATTTTATTATTAGTTGTTGTTAATCACTTACTGTGCCTAATTTATAAATTAAACTTAATCCTAGGTAAGTATAGAAAAAAACATAGTATATATAGGGTTTGTTGCTATCTGTAACTTCAAGGGGTCTTAAAACATATCCCCCACATGCAAGGTCGAACTACTGTATATACATAATGCATATATACATACACGAATATAAATTTAAAATACAAGTTACAAGCTACGATTTTATCAATAGGTACATGCATGCAAAAGAGTGAACTCAGTTGTCTTCCTACTTTTAAAAATATTTTCTGTTTTTTCTCATAAGAATATTCACATTTGGTTCCTCTTGACAGATATGCTTTTTTCTTTTTTTCTTTTCTTTCTTTTTTTTTTTTTTTTTTTTGAGATGGAGTTTCTCTCTTGTTGCCAAGGCTGGAGTGCAATGGTGTAATCTCAGCTACCACAACTGCGGCCTCCCGGGTTCAAGTGATTCTCCTGCCTCAGTGTCCTGAGTAGCTGGGATTACAGGTATGCACCACCACACCTGGCTAATTTTGTATTTTTAGTAGAGACAGGGGTTCTCCATGTTGGTCAGATTGGTCTCGAACTCCTGACTTCAGGTAATCTGCCCGCCTTGGCCTCCCAAGTACTGGGATTATAGGCGTGAGCCACCACGCCTGGACTATTCTTTTTTATTTTGTTTTGCGCAGCACTTAAAGTGTGGATGAATGATAAAATATTTTCTTGTACACTTCCTTATTATTTTTAGTCCTGATGAGGAGTGATCCTAACAGGATTAGGAAACTCACTCGGTAACCCCTGTTTATGACCTGATTAGGAGCATAGTTCAGTCTTCAGTATTTTCAACTCCATGTCATACCATAATGATTAAGGTCACTTGTGTTCCGATGCTTATCAACCCCAGGAGGACCTCCCTGAGGACCTAAGGTACCATTTAACTTTTGGGAGGAATGTGCTCATCGGAGTGTTTCTCTTGGCCCGTTTCCCAGCCCACATGGCCTTTCCTAGGAACAGCATCCCTGATGCGCTATGCAGGCAATTTCTGAAATGCCTGTGAATATGTGCATTTTGTCAAAGAGCCTAAATAAATAAAAATAGCTTTGTATAGCAAAAAACGTGCATTGTCTCAATTCTTTTATTTACTGGATGAGAATGAGCATATCAAACACCACTTAACTCTCTAAAACACTGGCTCAATTGCACTTACCTTTCCTCTTTTTTGTCTAGGTTGTATTTTGTGCCACTCATATTCTATATTTGAAAGATATATTTAGTTTCCCTAAGCAGGTTTTCAATGATGAGATAAGGCAGTTTGGATTTTTGAAAAGCAAAGAGCCTCTTCAGGAAGGACTCTCTCATCCTTTTCCTATGAAAGTAACCATTTGTTGGAAACAGTAAGCCAGGAACATCATCATCATCAACAACAACAATATCACCGCAGCCTAACTAAACCTTAGAGAATTGGTTCAGAAAAGCTTCCAAAATGTAGATCGTTTAGAGCCAAGAATTTAAACCTCTGACACACTGTCTCACTGGCCTCAACATGCAGGGTCATCTGATTACACCTACTCATAAATGGTCAAATTAATCTCAATCTCTTTAAAAGTTATTATGCCTGCAGAACTCAAGAATACGTGGTTAGTTTAGTGTCACTTTTGGAAGGTTCTATTTCTCTGGTAGTAACTGATAAAGAAGGAGTTTTCTCAAAGTCCATCACTCAAAATAAAGAACTTAAATCCATGTTAACACACCTCTGGGAAGCAGAGCTACATTAACCTATGACTTCTTTGACAATAGTAAGGTTTAAGAGAGTGCTCAGCCACTGGTGATTTCTGTAAGTGATACAATGAGGGGACAGAGACAATGAGGCAAGAATAAAATGGGACCTGGGATTAAGGGATCTTCCACTCAGCCATGTGCAGAAAGTTGAAAATTAATGCGACGTTGTTTAGCGAGCAGCTGTCAAGTTATTGTAATTTGCAAAATGATTTTTTTTCCTCTTCTCCTTCACAGAAGGCATATTAGAAATGGCTTCATTTCTGAGGGATGACAAAGTTAATCCTATTTTGAGTTTCATTTGAAGAAAATGACACTTTAAGCTTGTTTTGCATTTGTCAAATGAGCCAATGAGTTCAACATTTACTAAGTAACTCCGAATAGAAGACACAGCATTAGATGTTGGAGGTCTAAAGATGAATTAAGAACAATAACTTTCATCAAGATATGTAGTATTTGTTGGGAGTTACAAACAGAGCAGAACATTGTAATTCTCTGTGCCTGTAAACACAAGAATTGAGATAAGCAAAGTGTGGTAGAGGAGGATGTAGGTGAATCTAATGGGTGGCCTCAAAGTTATAGGGCAATGGCCTGAGGACAGAGGTAAGACAAACCCAGAGGAACTGGCATGGTGCTAAGAGATGGGTCTTTTGAGATTAGCCTGGAGAGATGGGTCTTTCAGGGCCTTTATTGAAAGTATTCAGTGGCAGTCCATGTCTGTATAGAAACACCTCACTGTATTGTAATAACACAGTAACGTATATCAAGTGCAACTTAATTACATGTGTGAGCGAGAGTACTGTGTTTTCATCTGCCAGCATTTGGCAGTGTGTAGTATCTTGCATTCACAAATTAAATATTTGAATAAATGAACCAAAAAAACACAACGTAGTCATGCCTAAATGAAGCTAACAGAAGAGTATTAGTACCACAGTTTCCAAGTTCAAAAGGAGCATAAACTCGAGGCTATTATCATGATACAAAATAGCAATCTAGAAGTCAGGACAATAACAAAGAGTTCAGGAAATAGGAATCAAAGATGTGCAAAGAGAAACTGTCTAGGACATTGTCCATAAACAGTGTAGGAATGCCTAAAAAGAATTCATAAGTGGTAAGTTGTGATGGTGTAGAGGCAGTTGGTAAGTTTAACAGTGTAGAAGTTGTTCAGATGGGATGCAAAAAAAATAAATAAAGAAAAAATGACCTTCATCCTTTGGCACCTACTTTCATGCCAAGGCATGTCTGAATCACAATCACTTTAAATTTCCACGAGCCCTTCCCTATATTGCTCTGCTGATAAAAAAACCTTCCAATAATAAAAACTGCACTGCACCCCCAAATAGAAATGCCATGAAGTTTATTTTGATAAATTGAACTCATTCCACCTCTGGGGGGTCTACTGTGGACAGAGCATACATCAGATGATTACCTGAGTTTCTGCTCATTGGAGACTTCAAACTCTCCAGTTGGTCAGAGGCTGATCAGCTGGTGCAGTTTCACTTTGATTTATTATATTTTATTTTTTCTACAGCCAAAGAACATGGCATTCAAGCAAAAGTGTCATCACCTGATAATAAATATGCTTATACCATCTAAGCCACCCACTCAGCAGAAAGATATCTGCAGCAAGGAGGATGCTTTAGAAAAAGTTTATCTCATTTTCATAGATTTTCAAGATTGGGGGTTCCCGTTTGGTTATGTGTTTGGCTTCTAATTTTGTTGTCTTCAGTGAAGAAAATTGTAGGGGGTATAGGAGAATTTGAATATACCTATTCTCAGGCATTAGAGTGGTAACATAGATAATAGATCAATCAGTTTTTAGATGACTTTAGGTAAATCTCGCAACTTCCCTGGGCTTCATTTTATTTGTCTGTAAAAATTTTTACATCATTCACTCATGAATTCATTCATTCGATAAATATATGTGGAGAGTATAGTATGTGCCAATTTCGATATTGGGAACTCAGTAATTAAAAAATAAATCAGTCATGAAGCTTAATATACATTACGTTTACTCTAAAATTTCACATACTATATGCATATATAGTAGGTACTTTAGCCTGGTCAGAAAGATGTCCGTGGGAAAAAAAAAAAAAAAAAAAAAAAAAAAAACACTTCCACTGAGATTTAATGTTTAAAGACATGTTAATTAGGTAACAGGAAGAAGAGTAGAGGTTTTGAGGCAGAGAAAACAGCATTTGCTAAGGTCCTGTGGTGGAGAAAGGTTGGGGAAATTTTTAAAAAATCCAGTTGAATTTAACAGAGAAAGCAGCAAAAATAAATAAAAAATAAATAAAGCGGCCGGGCGCGGTGGCTCAAGCCTGTAATCCCAGCACTTTGGGAGGCCGAGGCGGGCGAATCACGAGGTTAGGAGATCGAGACCATCCTGGCTAACACGGTGAAACCCCATCTCTACTAAAAATACAAAAATTAGCCGGGCGTGGTGGCGGGCACCTGTAGTCCCAGCTACTTGGGAGGCTGAGGCAGGAGAATGGCGTGAACCCGGGAGGTGGAGCTTGCAGTGAGCCTAGATCGCGCCACTGCACTCCAGCCTGGGCGACAGAGAGACTCCGTCTCAAAAAAAATATATATTTATATATATATATAAATAAAGCAACTGTATCAGTGCTTCTTATTCTTTCATGCACATGTGAAACACCTGGGAATTTTCTTTAAAATGCACAACCTGGTTCAGTAGGTTTGGAGAGGAACCTCAGATTTTTCTTTTCCAAAAGACACCTCTCAAGTAATGTCAGTGTTTCTGGTTGACAGCCACATTTTGAGAAGCAGAGTCCTAGATGGAGTTTACTTTCTGTCACTATCACTAAAAAGGAGGACTTTCATTTTTTTCTTTCAATATTATTTAGGAATGGGTAGAGATGACACATCAGGTATGCCAAAGCAACTTTATCATTTTCTTGGTTTACCCTCCTTTTTCTCCTCTCACTCTTACCCAGTTTTTACTGCTAAGCTCTCTCCAAAGAAAATATAGAGAAAGAAGCATTTCGCTCTATACAGTTGGCCAATTTCTACCCAAAGAGAATGGGGCATGAATGGCCTGGGTAGAATCTCATGCCAATAGTTTGAACCAATCTCTGTCAGTAGGGAGTGAGTTACTAAACCATTTCAGGTCATAAGGCTGCCCTGGCAATGAGTGGCCTGATAATTTGAACCAATCTCTGTCAGCAGGGAGTGAGTTACTAAACCATCTCAGGTCATAAGGGTGCCCTGGCAATGAGTGGCCTGATTTACCTGAATATGTGATTATAAAGATATCAACACTGGAGGGGGAATAGTTGTGAGCTTATCGGTGACCCCAATGTGTGTTTCCCAATACTACCACAACAATACATTAAATATGAAGCCATAGTTAGGGATTTATGAATGTTTAAGCAAGGTACAGAAAAGATGCCACTCAACCTTTAAATAATTCTATTTATTTATGCACTAACACAAGTAAGAAATAATTATTTTGAAAGGGAAGAGAGAAAGTGACAAATTAACTGCTACTACTACGAACTCTTCAAAGTGTATGTTGGAACTTAGTGAATAGAAGTCTACTTTGAGTTGCTGTAATTCTACAGACAATTCCTGTGTATGTTCCGGATAGAGTCAGTAAAGGTCAAAAGCATTACATGTGATCCAGGACCTCACCACAAGGTCCTTAGGCACGTGGAGAATTATAATGAGACCAAATTCTTTCTTTATTTAGCAGGGTCCCTTTTAGTGGAAAGAAAGCCTCAGGTGAAAAGGAAGAAGCCAATGTAAAAATGTGAAATCAAAGCTCTTCTGATATGGTTGAAAACAAACAACACACTGTAAAAAGCTACAAGCTTGAGTTATACACATATGACCTTGGAAATACCATTGGTTTATCTACTATTCATAGTAAGTACATACCATAACATGCCTTTGACTTCAAGAAGCTTACATTCTACTGAGGAGGACAATAATGGCTACAAGCAATTCCCATAAGAAAAGAAGCTTCAATGGTAGAAGAAATTGTAATAAGGAGAAATATCTTTGGGAGACAAAGAACCAAAATTTGCCTTTGTGGGTCAGATAGACCTTTGCATATCAGACATTATAGCTGAGGCCTGAAGAATCAGGGAAATATTTTTAGGTGGCAAGGAACTTGACAAGGCAAATAGCCATTTGCCTTTTCCTCATATGCTTCCTGAGACTGTATCAGCAGGAAGAATGACAGGTGGAAACAGGGTATGGATATTTGTGTGTGAGTTGGGAGAGGAGACAGCATTGGGGGTAAATTACCATGGAAGGAGATTAACCTGGATAGGTAGGAGGAAGATAGCACAAATATAGTTTCTTAGAAATTCAACTGGACTTTCAACTGGAAATTCAATTGGCATGAAAATACATCTCTTTTCTCTTTTAATGGCCACGACAAACTCAAAAGGTAAAAGAAGTGTCTGGAAGATTGTTAGAAATCTATTAATGTTGGTGAACAGGAGCCCTATTAATACTACAATGTAGAGTAGCGCATGTGTGTAGGTGTCTGTGTGCACCATGTGTAAATAGAGGTTTGCAAAACTTCCTGTAAGGACGAAAGATGGAAAATAATACACTTACTTCTAGTGTTTCTACATAAAGTTCAGAATGGACAACCAAAAAAGTATTCTAGAAGGATTTTTCACCTTTAAGGGTTAGTAGGAAAACATTATTTATTTTATTAATCGAGCATTTTTAACTTTGTTTAGAGCTTCAAATACCAGACATTTTTGATAAATGTCTTGTATTAAAGATTCTCTTTGATTCTGTATACTTCCACATCAATGTGGTCTCATGGCAACCCCATACAGGAGTTAATTATTGTCCCAAGGTTACAAGTGAGGAATTGTGTGTATATGGAGTTTGCTGGTTAGAGAATTGGACAGGATTTACAATACTGAGTAGCAGAAACTGTAACACACGTGATTGTAGTAATAACCTTCTAAAACCTAGATGTAGTGCTACTGTCACATACTTTACAAGGCAGGGTGAGAAAGAAAAATGGAGAAGATGGCAATTACCTCTTTGCTTTACTTTTAATCCATCCTCATTAGAAGACTGTTAATGGTTCACATATTGTTGTTTAATACTATATAGTAACTTTGACATATATCTATTAAAAAAATTTTTTTTAAGAACACAAATCCACTTTTATTTATTGATTTTTCGTTAGTTTAAATCCTTGAGGGGTACAGCATCACTCGGATTCTGTGTCCAATGGCCTTAGCAGGAAGATTGCTTTGGAATTTGGCACGAACCATGCCACTGTTTCCATGGGCCCGAGTTACCTTTCCCCAGATGACTCTGGTTTTATTTAGTTTGCCGCCTGGAGTCACTGTGTTGTTCTTTGCTTTGTATACATAAGCGCATCTCTTGCCCAAATAGAATTCTGTTTCATCTCGGGCATAAACACCTTCAATTTTAAGAAGAGCTGTGTGCTCCCTTTGGTTCCGGAGACCCCGCTTATAGCCGGCAAAAATGGCCTTGGACCACAGCCTTCCAGACATAGTTCCTTTTAGAAGTCCCGTTCCCAGCAGGCCTTCACAGGATCCAAGATGGCGGAAGAGCTTTTTTTTTTTTTTTTTGAGGCGGAGTCTCCTCGCCCCTGCTGGAGTGCAGTGGCCGGATCTCAGCTCACTGCAAGCTCCGCCTCCCGGATTTACGCCATTCTCCTGCCTCAGCCTCCTGAGTAGCTGGGACTACAGGCGCCCGCCACCTCGCCCGGCTAGTTTTTGTATTTTTAGTAGAGACGAGGTTTCACCGTGTTAGCCAGGATGGTCTCGATCTCCTGACCTCGTGATCCGCCCGTCTCGGCCTCCCAAAGTGCTGGGATTACAGGTAAAATTTTATTTTTCTCGTGAATGCTGCCTCTATCTGGAAAACAAAACATAATAAAATAAAACACACACAGAAAAATAAGGTCATAAGCCAATTTAAATGGCAAATGCAGAAGAACACACAGAGTACAGGCAGATGGGAGAGAGGTGTCTCATTAATTCGTTCTCAAACTGCTATAAAGAACTACTTAAGACTATGAAGAAAAGAGATTTAACTGACTCACAGTTCTGCAGGCTGCGCAGTGAGGATGGCTGGGAGAATTCAGGAAACTTACAACCATGGCAGAGGGTGAAGGGGAAGCAAACACATCTTTACCGTGACGGAACAGGAGAGAGAAAGAGAGTGAGAGCGAGAGCGAGAGCGAGAGAGAGAGAGAGAGAAGTGCCAAACACTTAAATGAACAGAGAACTCATTCACTATCACAAGAACAGCAATGGGGAAATCTACCCCCATGATCCAATCACCTCCCACCAGGTTTTTGTATCAGGTACTTTACAGTTCGTTTTTTGTATTTTTTTTTTTTTTTTTTTTTTGAGACGGAGCCTCGCTCTGCCGCCGGGGCTGGAGTGCAGTGGCCGGATTTCAGCTCACCGCAAGCTCCGCCTCCTGGGTTTACGCCATTCTCCTGCCTCAGCCTCCTGAGTAGCTGGGACTACAGGCGCCTGCCACCTCGCCCGGCTAGTTTTCTGTATTTTTTAGTAGAGACGGGGTTTCACCATGTTAGCCAGGATGGTCTCGATCTCCTGACCTCGTGATCCGCCCGTCTCGGCCTCCCAAAGTGCTGGGATTACAGGCTTGAGCCACCGCGCCCGGCCACTTTACAGTTCTTAAGACTTGTGTTGTCTTTTGCTTTAGGGAAAAATATAATACATAGAGGGAGGGGCAAAGAGAAGGGATTTGGGGGCATATCTTGCTTTCCAAGAGGTTATTAGTATCTTCATTAACTTGCATGACATGTAATGGTGCCTCCACATTCTGCAATAAATTTACAATGTATTAAGAAAATGAAAAAACAATGCTTCTATATTCAGCGATGTTAGTATGATGCATGCTTTACATGGACTGGGGCGTTCAGACAGGACCTGGCACATAGTAGATGTTCAGGAAACAGTGATGAAATATTTAACTGAAGTGACTTAATTATTGGGAAGGAAAGAGTAGTGCTTTTTTTTGGTCTGGGCAATGGTTTTATAATTGTTTCTTTTCTTGTATTCCTCTCTTTTGCTAGAAGCATCTCATCTAGCTTTTCTCCTTTAATTTCAAGCAATTCTGCTCAATTCCAAAAGCACATGACAGAAGGGATATGAGTATATGCATGTATATTAGTGTCTAGGTGTCTGTATGCATGAGTTTGTGTCTATATATATGTGTGTGTATCTGTGAGCGTACGTTCTTGTTTGTGTATATATTAGTTTATGTATATGAGCTGTGTGTATACATGGTTATGTAACTGTGTGCAATTGGATCAGTATGTGTGTTTGTTTCTATATATAGATTTGTGTGTTTGCCAGTCTGCATGTGTTTAAATCAGTATGTGTGCATGTGTACATGTTTGTATGTGTGTGTCTGTAGTTTATGTGCATATATGCCTGTGTAGACATCTGTGTGTCTCCTTGTTCACATATGCCTTTATGTATCTGTACCTGCAAGTATGAATTTGTGTGTATCTCTGGGTGACTGTGTGTAGGTAACTATGTGATTGTGTGTCTCTACACATGCACCATTAGACATATTTCCTGCATTTTAAGTAAATGAAAGTGTTGTTTGCAGAAAAAAGAAGCTATTTAGAACCTAATGTTCTGGAAATATTCATATTAAAAGACATCTGCTTATACCATAGTCTATATTGTCTACATTTAGCTACAGGTGTTAACAAAATGATAAGCACTTGGAAAGTAGACAATCCAAAAATTGTAAAAGTATTCATATTAATCTTAGCTTTCTCCATGAATCAAAGTGTAAACAAAGAAGAAAAAATCTGTAAGATTTTCATAGCTGGTATAAACAGGACTTATTTCTCATAGAAATATGCTGACACTAGGCACATTCTGAAAGCTTATAGTGTGATAAATCTGCTTTCTTAATATTAATTTACTTTTATAGTTTGTTTAATATAGTATTGATTAAATTAATATTCAGATTAATGATCTTTTAAATGCAAAGGAACTAAAGCAGTATTCTCTTAATACAGAATGATAACTGAAAGACTGAACTGTTTGGAAATCAGTTTTTAAAGTATTTTATTCTACTGTCCTATTTCATATATCTTTACATATCACAGTATATATTAATTTATTATATTAAAGTATTATTAAAGTGTAATCATAAATATGTGGAATTCAGGTGTTACCCACCTACATGTTGTACACACACACACACACACACACAGATGTATATATAACATAAATCAAATTTATGTAAATGATCTCAAAAAAAGCACTTATTGAATATTTGATAAATGCCAGATATTATGCTAGGTACAGAACAGCAAATTAAAAAGCATGTACTCCAATTTTCAGGGACTCAGTTTTAATTAGGTACAGAGCTTGCTACTTGATTTGTAGGTCCTGGTGAAAAAATAAAATCTTTTGCTTGAAAAGCCAGAAATATGCCATTAAAAGTGCACACAAAGATGTCTCCTTTCTTTTTAATCATCTCTTCCTCTCTAGTTGTCTTTTTTTTTTTTTTTTCCATTGAGATGGAGTCTTACTCTGTCTCCCAGGCTGGAGTGCAGTGGCGCAGTGTCTGCTCACTGCAACCTCTGCCGCCTGGGTTCAAGCAATCCTCATGCCTCACCCTCCCGAGTAACTGGGACTACAGGAACATGTCACTACGCTCGTCTGATTTTTTTTTTGTGTGTGTGTTTTTAGTAGAGACAGGTTTCACCATGTTGGCTAGGTTGCTGTCAAACTCCTGACCTCAGGTGATGTGCCCACCTCGGCCTCCCAAAGTGCTGGGATTACAGGCATTAGCCACTACCTTGTCATTTGTAAAAATTTAATTTGCAGGCAAATTTCATTCTAAGCAAGTGATTAGCATTAATTTTCCCATTGGTTATACTGTGCAATGACAGTTTTAAATGTAAACATCAGAGTGTTTTAGCCCTTAATCAGAATCACTGAAAGTGCATGCTTGTATCACACGGTTTATCCTTGGAGGGTGCCTTGAGTTGATCTGAAGAGATAAACACAAGCTAGATTCAGAGAAGGTTAGAAGGAGGAAGAGATCTTCACCCTGGACAGGAGTCAGCAGAAGGAATGCTCTGGAGCAAGGTTATACTCATGGAGCAAGAACAGACCGTCATAGGTACCCCGGGGTTGCCCTTCCTGCAAACTCCCAGACCTGCTCAGTGCCCCAGCCAGGCATGGGGTCTCGAACATTGAGCTAGACATTTCCATTTCTCACGAGCCTGCCACTCCAACCCATGGCAGATAGCCAACTCCACCAAAATCTTTCAACCTGTGTGCCAGGTTACATGAACAGAGGTTGGAAAGACTCACTCCCACCAAGAGAAGCCTCCCTCTGGCCAGGCACCTGCCAGGTGTTCTGGGGTGCAGTGAGCCCAGTGTAGGGTGGCTGCCACCGTGCCCCCTCCCAAAAGGCCATAGAGCAGTGTACCCAACTCTCCAGACACTCATAGGGTGAAAGATGGCAGCAGTGGCAGGGTGAGGATGGGGAGGGAAGGATCGGGGGCTTGGGGTACGTGGAGTGGGAAAGTGAACTGCTGAGAATCTGCTCTTGGGAGGCTTTGGGAAGTTGTACTACTGATAAACCAAGGCTCCAAACCCCAGGCACATGCTCCATTGACACACCATTCAAAGCATAAGTTTCAAGATAAAATTACTAAATATTTAAAAATTACAATTGCAGTGCATTATTCTCTAAGCAGAAACCCTTCTGGAGCGGGTAAGGGGTAACTCGTCACACGCTGGGAAGTCAGCCATGGATAGGAGAGAAAGACGCATAGTTTATCTAAAAATTGAAATAGGTACAGGCGTAGCTTGTTTTATGGAACTTCGTTTTATTGCACTTCACAGGAATTGCATTTTTAACAAATTGGAGATTTGGTACTAACGGTATCAAATCTCCAATTTTTTAAAAATGCAATTTTTAATTTTTATTAATGGTTATTAATGGTAGTGATTATCTGAAGTAGGTTTAGAGATGAATATGAATTTTCTGAGATAAAAAAGGATGGGAAATGGCACAAGAAAGCTCATGTCCAAAGTCTCAGAAACGTGGAAGATAATGGCATATTTGCAAAGCCGCAAATAATGACATGCTAGTAATGTGTCCCTGCATGTATGTTTACATATGCATTGGGGGTGAAAAAAAGATGCAGGAGAAGGTAGTAGGGAGTTGCAGTTGGTTGCATTGTGATAAAACTTCTGTTTCTCCATAAGAAGCTTGCGTTCTGTAGGGACTTCAAATGAATTAAGACTTACATATCTCAAACTCAAAAATGAGACCTCCAATGCCAAACAGTAAAAGATAACAGGATAAATGATAGTAATGCTTTACAGTCTCAAGATGTCATAAATTCTTCATTGATATTGCAGCAACATCAAACATTCAAAGGCCTTAAGTTAGATTAGAAGTTGGAAGAACAGAGCACACAATTAGACTCTTAAGATTTCTCTGATCCTTCCATTATGATATGTCATTTATGTTATTAGAGAACTACAGTTAAATTCAACTTAGTGATGGGTGTTTAGACCACTGTGACTATAGGTACATGACTGAATAGCACCCTGTTATCTATGGAAATTTTATTTTTTTAAAAAAATTTATTTATTTTTGAGACAGAGTCTCACTGTGTCACCCAGGCTGGAGTGCAGTGGCATGGTCTCAGCTCACTGCAACCTCTGCCTCCCAGATTCAAGCAATTGTCCTGCCTCAGCCTCCTCAGTAGCTAGGATTACAGGCACATGCCACCACGCCCAGTTAATTTTGTATTTTTAGTAGAGATGATGGAGTTTCACCATGTTGACCAGGCTGGTCTCGAACTCTTGACCTCCAGTGATCCACCAGCATCCACCTCCAAAAGTGCTGGGATTACAGGCGTGAGCCACTGCGCCTGGCCTGGAAATTATTTTTGAAAAATTCCCGTTTTATTTGTGCTTTGTTTTTCAGCAGGAGATTGTATAGATGTTCAATGTCTAAGCAAGGGAAACAAACATTCTTTTCCCTCTCTCCTCTATCTTGTTCATAAAGCAAGAATTATAAGCCTGCAGTGCGGCTTACAGGTAAAACCAGAAGCATTTACATTACATATTCTTTGGCTTAAGACAAAAGAAGAGACTTTTAGTGGTTACTAAGAAATCTGCCCTCTAAAAAACAAAACTGTGAGAGCGTCCCTAACCTTTCTTCATCTCCATAAAGGAGTGTTCATTTCTGATTTCCTCAAAGTAGATGTGTTATTCCTGTTTCACGTAGCCCGGAAATCCTACACTAACTTATCACAATGATTGTGAATATATTTATTTATGTCTGTATGCCAGAATGTGCTCAATTACAATATTTCCCTCTATCCTGACCTTTGACTATTTTTTTTTCTAACCAAAATCCCTTTGGGTAGGATCCACTGGGCAGGATTCATCCATTGGATCCTGCTCAATGGATTCCTGCCCAAAGGACCAATGAGAAAAACATGGTGCCTACCCGGTGAGAGCAGGGTCATCTTTTTCTCATTTCTTCTGGTATATATAGGCCATCAGTATTGATTTTGGCTTACAGACAGCACTTAACATTTTTTAATTAACTTGAAGTCAATTAAATTAATTAGTCATAGTGATTAACTATGACTTTAAAATCATAAAACAGAGAAGCAATTGTTAATTTAATTTTTCAAAACCGTGCTTAAAACTTTTTTTCTTAAGGTATAGCTTAGGTTACAGAGTCACTACCTCCGAGTTATAGACTCCTTTACCTGGGATTAAAAGAGTGGGAGTAGATCATGTAGAGGTGGGTGTAGAATTATACCAGAGATTCAGTAACCCATAAGCATATTCACATTCCTCAATACTCAAGTGAATACTAAAGCATAAGTAATACTATGTAAATATTCATGGAATTTGGACTTGTTAAAAAGATCTCCTCATTTCCAAAAGAGTGAGGAATCTACAGCCTATTAGAAACCGAAACAATTTATCAGTGTGTCTATGTATGTGTCTGTGTGTGTCTGGGGTGAAGGGGGTGGTCAGCTCAGACACATGGTGAAAGTACTATCTTTTGTCCTGGTTAAAAGGGTGTGTTACTGCACCACAGGATTTGGCCACTTTTGCCATCATCCTCATTTTCATCTTCACCCGTTAAAAATGAAATAACATTTTTAATAAATGATACTTTATTGAGTCTTTGCAGCATGTAAACACAGCCCAAGGTAATAAACAGACATTACTTTCCATTCTCAAAACAGTTCTTCCAGGTAAACATTCTTATCCCTATTTTATAAATGAGAAAATCAAAGCATCCAGGGACTCAAGAGATTTTGTCTCAAGTCCTAGAGTTCTTGAGGGCAGAGCCCAGGATTCAAACTCAAGTCACCGTGACTGCAGAGCCATTTTTCTTTTTGTCGTAGTATGTTTCTCAAAGTGCAGTTCGTGGATTGGGTGGAGCAGAGTCACCTGTGGGTGTAGATGCTTGGATAGAAATGCAGTTCACATGTTTAGGGAGTATAATTCACCGGGCATTCCTTCCTGTGCCCCATCTCTAGAACTATCATCTCTGAAGGTGGGACAAAGGAATCTGCATTTGGACAGGTAGCATTCGAGAATCACTACCGTGGACTACACTGTGGAAGAAAAAATGTACTTCGTGAAACTCTCTGTATAAAATCAAAATTGGGAGAGGTAAGGAATGGCAAAACAGGACATGATACTTGCTAAAGTAAGAAGGTACCTCCTTGCATCTGTTTTTCAAACCTCTCAGGTCCATATTGCTGAGCCTTCACTGGCCATAAACACTTCCAAGAACTTCAGGCTGATTGAATTGGGCACCAGATTTTATCATTGGGCAGCATTTGCTGTGGCTCTGACTTGGGCATTGGAACTGCTGCTTGCATAATAACTTGAGTGTGTGTGACATCAAAGACCTATTTTTAGCATTTGTATATTGCATATTCAAGCATATTGGGCTTTTCTTAGTCTTTGTTTATAGTTTGATCTTTATATTCTAAGAAAATGTCATTTTTAGCTCCAGTCCAAATACTGTATAATCACAGCACTCTGATGTAAACTCCAGAGCTGAACTTGAGAAAACTTAATACATTCCATTTCATAATGTAATAGCCAAGTTTAAATCCACTGCACTAGGAAACGACCAAGAATGTGAGGGAGTTTAAAGCCTAATGATCATATTCACTGATACTGACGGTGATGATGACACCCATGGCCTAAAATGACTGTAGCCAAGGAAAGAAAAGTAATTGATTCTGAGCTCGTAAAAAAAATTTTTTTTAAAGAAAATTGTTTCATTCAGGAATTGCTCTTGTGCTTTCCCAAAATGCCAAAAAAAAAAAAAATAATAATAATAATAATAATTTTCAATAGGTTTTCTTCTATCCTCCTTGGCCCAAATCCCAAATCAGGAAAGATGAAGCTTCTAGCTCCCCATTTGTGTCACACTGACTCTAGATACTCAATACCTATTTCTTGTTTTCCACCTGTTTTGTCCATCAGCTTGCTGCAGGAGGCAGCTTAAGCTTAGAGGTCACGTGTGCTGTGAATAGACTGTTATGAATCAGGACTCTGTCTCTTTATAATTTTGTAAAGAAACTTGACCTTGTCACTCTTTGGACTATTATTCCATCCCCTAAAAATAGAGGTGATAAGAGTGCCTACCTCATAGGCATTGTTTTGAATATTAAGCGAGATCGTATATGCAAAACAGTGAGCCAAGAGGCTGCCTCACATTACACTCTCTGAAATGGTAGTTATTATTAATAAACCATTGTACATTTTAGAACAAAGGACTGGTGAAGTCATTTCTAAGGATGATTAATTTAGAATTCTAGACTAGAGGGAGCTAGCCAACAGGCTAAGGGATGAGAGAGGAGGTGTTGAGGATTCTACAGCTTAACATGCAGAGTTTGCGCCAGGGCGGTGACAATGTAGATTCTTAAAAAGAAGGAGAAGAGACCTTACATCGATTAATTGATTTTTAGGGGCAAGCACTGTGCTCCGTGCTCACATTTATTAATTCATGTATCCAGGTTTGAAACTTTGAGAATTAACCACAAAGCAGTAGTCAGAAAAGATGGAATAAAGCACTTTATTTTATAGGCGGTCATGGATTACACCAGTAGTAGAAATAGGAGAACTGGAGTCACTAACATGTACTGGCTCTAAAAGCCTCAGCAGATCGTTTTACCTTCATGGTCATCCACTTTTGCATCTGTAAAATGTGGGTAATACTGCTTTGGAGATAATCAGCAGGGCATTTGCACACATTAGAATTTATGAAGTAATTTTCAGGAATTATAACATTACAATGTATCCTCGATGTCTCCTGTTTCATTTTTCCTGATTTCCCTCCTAATGGAACTGATATTCTCATCTGCTCACTAATCTGTAGAATTGCTATAACTTATACATACCAATACCTACACTTGTTTCCGGTGTCTTTTTTTTTTTTTTTTTAATATTCATTTGACTTGGTCATTGAGTACCAAGTTAGATGAGCTTTCATTATTCTTTGATATACATCACAGTGTTCTCTGTGAGGCCTTCCTCAGTCCTGCCACCTTATTTCCTACATTTGACCATTCATTTTCTGTGGTCACATAGCAATTTCCACGTACCTCTTAGTACTCATATCAAATTATCTTATAATTGTCTACAAGCTCCTAGTAAAAAAAGGCTTATTCATTTTTGTATTCATAGCACCTGGCATGGCTTCTGGCAGGGAAGTGGCATGCAATAAAGTTTAAAAAATGTAATAATTTTAGCTTATTGTTATTAGTGTTATGTGTATTCGGGGGGCATTCCCATTTCAGTTTGGGACACATTACCATAAGGGAGAAAATCAGAAATCAAAGAAGAAATTTCTACTAAGCTTCATATAATACATGAAAAAAATCCTAGCATATCTAACATATATAAGAAATAATGGTGCAGTTATTAATATAATACATTATACAACATTTCATAGCATATATACTATGTGAGACATGTCACTTTTTCAAAATGAATGCTAGATCTTTCTGGCTCTAACCTGTTAAAAGGGTCCTGTGGCTTCTTTCTGCATTCAATCCTCTGCCCCCTCACTTCACCCATACTTCTGTCGTCAGTATATACACAGTCACACCAAACACTCAAATACTTTCTGATCTAGTTGCTCCCTTTTTTTCTCATCAGCTATTCATTGTATCGTTAGCTACAAAATTTAATTAGAACTTTGATCTCATGATTCTTTCATTATATCCATCTTACATTATCCTGCCTTATACCCACGATTAAAGAGTTGCCACTTTATAACCAGGATAGAGGAGTTGCCACATCGTGAGCATGCTGGCACCAAGTGGAGGCACATCCAGGTTTTTCAGCATTCTCCTGGTAAGGTTGATTAGCTCTCGGAAGCTGAGCATATGTTTAAAATCCTTAACCAATATCACTTAGATTTCCTTATAGTCACATCTCATTCTATAGCTAAATGGACATGAAATCAATATGCACTCATGGAAAGCTAGCCCGTGTGAGATACATTCTAAATAATGCAGCATATCATAACAATTGGATGGTACATAATTCCCTCCATCTAAAATAAAATTGATTTTTGTCCTCTAACTATTATCCCAGTACTGCAAAGGAATCTATTTTCATTTAAAGTTTTAAACTTTTCAGCCATGCACCATAAACAAACATGAAAAGATTTCATAATATTCTCAAGATTGTCCACTCTCAGCAGCAAAGAGTGCCACTACGAATGCTGAAGGCTAAGAAGTAATAAACCATCAAAAACTTCATTGCAAATGCTCTGAAAAATCTCTTTTCCTTCCACAGCTCGGCAGGGTGCAGCTCTGCTTACACTTTCAGGCCATGAATGAGAAAGTTGCCTTTGGCCTTATCTGACCCCTTTCTCCATGTCAGAAAGGGAGGGAAGAAGCACAAGATGGAATAAAAGAATTGAATGGTTTGCTTCTTGTTTCTGTCAACCCAATGTCTACTGCCAAAAAAAAAGAAAAAAAAAAAAAAGAAAAAACCCCCACATTTTCAGAAGCAAGTGCTTCTTATTAATATGCATATGGATCTCTTGATCATCTTGATAAATTGCTGTTTCAGGACATCTGGGGTGAGGCCTGAAATTCTGCATTTCTAACAAGCTTCCATGTGATGCTGATGCTGCCAGCCCAAGGACCACATTTTGAGTGATGTGTTGGGCAGAATCCTAACGATGCCCTTCTTGCTCTAAGATTCTTAGACCCTGGTTATTTAACCAAAGATCAATCTAGGTACTGCTGGAAGGGAAGTTTGCAGTTATAATTAAAGTTCCAAGTCAGTTTTAATTGACCTTAAGATGCAGAGGTTATCCAGGTGTGCCTGCTCTAATCACATGAGAGCTTTAAAAAGCAGGATAGGGAAGCAGAAAGGAGGTAAAGAAATTCAAAAGATGAGAGGGGTTTGACATGCTGCTGTGGCTTTGAACATGGAGCATGCGTGTGAGACGCAATGTGTCAGCCTCCAAGAGATGAGGGTGGCCTCCAGATGACAGCCGGTAAGGAAATGGGGTCTTGTGAGGAACTGGTTCCTGTCAAAAACTTGAGTGAGCTTGGAAGGGAGTTTATCCTCAGAACCTCCAGAAGAGAATGCAGCCTTGTTGATACATGAATGTCTTCAGAACAACTGAGAAACTCTAGATAGATAATAAGAAACAGCTCAACCATGCTGTGCCCAGACTCCTGGAGTCATTTTAAATGGCTAAGTTTGTAGTAATTTGTTATGTAGCAGCAGAGAACTAATACAAGTAGGAAGGTTGTAATTCAATAGAACTAAGTAAAATCTTGCCATTCATATGTGGAGTAAAAAGTAAGTTTTGATCCTTGTTTCTTGATAACCAAGGATAGAATCATTTTTAATGCAAAGAACACAGAATTTGCAATTGACAATATACATGTAGCAGTCTCATCTCTTTCTCTTTTACTTCTTTGACGTTGAAGACACCTTTAAAGCTTTCTGGACTTCAGTGTCCTCAATATTTTTTTTTTTTTTTTTTTTTTTTTTTTTAAGATTAGTAGTACCTCTTTTAACCAACTGCTGGAGAGGTTAAGAATAGCTTACAAAATGAGTGAAAAAGTCTTGTAAACTATAAAACGCTAGTCATATATACAGAATCAGATATAGTGTACGTTTAAATTATGCCTCATTGAACTTTTCTCTGGTCATAAGAAAGTTCTTCAGATGTTGAAATACCATAATTTACGGTTCAAAAATCTCATCATTGCAAGTGAGAGTAGAGGAAAATGAACACAAACACTTTGAAAATCCCTTGTTGTCACCCACCCTTCTTGTCAGAGGTAGTTATTTAATAGCAGAGTCTCAGACACAAATGTATATCACATCTTTTTTTTTTTTTAAGAGCTGTAAAGTAAAAGATGTATTTTATTGGATTAGTTGAAAAAACTAATCCATCCAACTTTTTTCTCTTTTGGTGTCAAATGTACTCAGGTACGTTGTAAATAATTCAGGTGTTATTTGTAAACAAGATTGCTCTCAGATGAACAGGATGGAAATTACTGAGAGACAGGATATGGGTGAGTTGTGCCTTGTGAAAGAGCAATGCAGAAATGAACTCAGGGTTAATAGACGATATATCTAATATGTAATACCTTCCTATGCCCTGTGCCAAATCATTAGTTTACGGCAATCTCTCCTCTGCTTTTAGTGTGTGTTAACTTTTGCAGTGAGCAGATGCAGCCACACACATTCTGTTTGGCAGAAGGCAGATGCCAGTCCCTGAAATGGGTGCCCAGTTCCAAGGGCAACATCTGGATCCCTGGCTTGGCTCTGTTCCTGTCTATGCTTGTGGCTATACAATGCCCCCTGGAGACATTTTATGATTAGTCTTCGACAGAGTTGGCATGAGTGTCTTGTCTCCCTGGCAACTATTTTCCCTTTGATTCTTATACATCTGCTCAGCAATATACTGTATTTGGGAAACTGCTCCCTACCTTATTTCCAATCACAAAGCTGATGACAGAGGACTTTTGCTGAATGGGATATCATTTTCCCCGGTGTCTGAAGCTATTGTTTTCCATTGTGCTCATAACTGCATCAAACTGCAGAGTATATCTTCTCTGCAAGGCCACTAAGTTTAGGACAAGCATTAGATTCTAATGAATACTCAGAGGCACATCTTGAACCAGTGAGGAGTGTTCAGAAACTAAGCAGGAGCTAAGTGGTTGGAGCAGCCTGCCCAGCCTTCTTTCTTGGATAAGAAGAACCTGGTTGGATGAATCTGTATTTCTCACTTAAAACAAAGTATTAGTACAATTTTTGATTGACAAAGCATAATTGTATACGTTTCTGGGGTATGATGTGATGTTTTCATATGTATATACGATGTAGCATGATTAAATCAAGCTAATTTACCTATCACCTGGCTTACCTATCATTTTTTTAAGTTGATACATTTAAAACTTATTCTCTTTGTTGTTTTGAGATCTATAATACATTATTGTTGACTGTATTTCTCACTGTCTGTCTGCCTGTCTCTCTCTCTCTTTCTCGTTTTTATTGTCATGTCCTTACATATGGAAGTAAGAACTCAGACTTCCCTTATCTGAAAGAGCATTAGGCTATACCTTTATTTAGCCAGCAAAAGGCTGTTGTTAACAGGTATCCCTCAGGCTGCCCTTTTGTCTGTAGAGAAACAAGTACATGGTTGAGGCATGTGTCAATACGGAGTCAGTTATTAGCCATATTCCAGGTGAAACTGGAGAACAGATTAGATGAAAAATGAACTCTTCTCCCCAGCTCATGCTGTATGTTTCCATTAAGAAGTATTTTGAATTATGTGCAGAAAGAAAGGAGTAAAAATTTCAGAGTAATATCCTGTGACCAGGAGTTTACAGAAGATAATTTTAAATATTAACAGCTACCTGTTAGGCTAAGAGTGTATTTCCATTTTAACAGATGAAAAAATTGAGGCTCAAAGAAGCCCACCAAATTGAGAGTGAAGTAGGGGAAACAGCATTTAACACTTACATTCTAAAGATTTGTGTAAGAGCAGCAGGACAGGCTATACAAAGGTAAGACAATTCATCTAACAAAGAGGCCGTGGAGAGAGTTATCAAGGAAGACAGCCTTCAATAATTACCTTACCATCACTCTTTTCCAGAAACGGGTGGAATTATCAGGATGGAATCAAGGATGCTTCCAAACAGAGGGAATATCTCAAGCTATGACTCAGAGGTAAGAGTAAGAGACTGTGATGTGCACAGGAGCTGTTGAAAAAGTTCACTCACCTCTACTCATTCATAGAGACACATTTCAAATACCACCTCCTATCAGAAGGCTCCATAAATTATCACCATAACATTCTCTCCATTCTTCCTTGAGGGAGGTAAAATGTAACAATTATCAGATAAAAAGATCTTTAGGAAACTAAAACTCAAAAGATAGTTCATTTTAGGTATGAAAATGGTTCTGCAGCCTGTGTGAATTCATAAATCATGGTATTATAGGGCCAGTGCTCTTACTGCCAACATTTTCCCTAACTGCCAGCTTGTGGGTGCCAAGCACTCTCTTGCATTATAGGATTTAACACAGGACCTGACTTAATATAGAAATGTTTTCTTACCATGTCTCATCATTTTGTCTTTCTTCTGGATGCACCAACAATTTGTCTTGTTTTTTTTTTTTCTGTTGTAAATGTGAAAAAGCTTGAAGAAGGTTCTATAGCTATCATTTCAATAGATAGAATAAATAGTTCCATTCAATTTATTTCAATTGAATAGATAGATCCATTCAATCACAACACTGAAGGATCCAGATTAATCATCTCCCACAATTGATTGGAATAAATAGAGATAAATAAATAAAAACCAAATACAGATACCAGTTCAAATTCTAAAGAGTACCTACTGTAACTACAGGTCCGAAAGCTAATACTAGAAGTTCCTTTTCCTTTACTAACTGGGTGACCCTTAGTTACTCAACCATATGACCTGAGTAACTTTTAGGTTCCTCATCTCTAAAATGGATATTTATTAATAAGAGCACCATTGCATCAAATTGCTGTGAGAATTAAAACAATTTATAAATAATACCTGGGCAGAGCCTGACTAATAATAAAATAGTAATTATAAGCATTGAGGTTGGTAGGATTTACAGGAGTCTGAGAGAGATATTAACATGAAAGAAGATTATTGAAAAGTGATCTTGGGATCCTCGTCTATAACAAAAGCAAAGAAATAAGGTTGGGCAGAGTGAGAAGTTAGGATGAGAAGTGGTCACAGCAAGGCTTCTGCCCACCCCTCCGAGAACCCTGGAGCTCAGAAGACCCTTCTGAATGGTCCTGAATTAGGGTGAAGGTCTTTCCTTTCAGTGAGGCAGCTTTCTTAAGCAGAAAGAAATATCTAGAGAGACCCACTCTATGCAGCTGTGAGAGTAACTTCTTCAGTCGTGAAGGTCAACCTGGAAAGCACAGTAAATTATTACTAAAACATTTGGTAATTACTGTGTATTAGTATGACTTTTATGGTTTTTTTTTTTTTTTTGGTTGTTAATCTTGACCATTTTCTTCCATTTTTCAATTCCTTACACAAGTAATTAACCCTTAGGGAGCCCCAGGCGATAGTACAAACAGCAGGCCATGTACTATATGTTTATATAAGAGGTATAAAGTAAACTACTAAACAGTTAAATACATATATGTGCTGTGACTTATGAAAGATATACCTTTATAATGACTTAGGAGGCTAAGTAGGAATTAAAGACTTTTAGTCCCCTTGGAAATCTGTTTTGGTACATGGTGGTGTGGGAAGTGTCAGTTCCCAGGTTCCAGACCGTTACCTGGCCTCTTTCCCACCCCAATTCTGTGCTGTTGCTTCATCCTACACCACAAAGAGCTCACATGGATGTGTATGGAACCCAAATCTGCATTCCCAAGTACTGTCCATGACTCCCACAAACAGCTACCCCTTTGCTGTCCATCAGGGAAGCCGTGCATACACTGATGGTATCATTAGTCCTCAGAAGGGCAGTCTTGAGCAGGAGGCATGCAGAGGATCTCAAAGCAAGCTTGGAACCTTTAGGGAAAAGAATTAAGGTCATCCAGTTACCTGGAGCAAGATCCAGAAGGGGGACAGACCTTCAAATGGGCTTGTCTCCTTGGCTCTGGAGATACCTTATTCTGTTGGGAAAGGTACAGCTGGAGGTACACTGTAAAGTTCAGGTAAGATGGGCGAGACTTGGTTAGCCCACAACTAAAGGGTTACCCAAATGTGGAAATGGTAGTGCTAAAACCAGTGAAGTCCTAGCCAAACTGGAACGAGTTAGTCATCCCTATAGGACCTGGTGCCAGGTCCCTCTTACTCTGGTCTAAGGGTTTCATATATATACATATATACACACATACACACACACACACACACACACACATTATCTGTGCCCCCATTTCCTGGCACATATCTCCTAAAACCATTAGCATCTCCAAAGTGATGTATCTTTTTGTATACTAATGAGATGACTGGTGACTAGAAGCTCCCGGATAGTCTCAGGGTGACGGCTGATTTCCGGGAGAATCAACCATGTGATTAGAGAGTTGGAGCATTAGACCCCACCCTTGACCTCCAGGGAGGGTATAGGGGCTCAAGATTGAGTTGATTACCAATAACCAATGATTGAGTGAATCTTGACTCTGCAATGAAACTTCCATAAATATTCAAAAGGAGGGGGTTTAGAGGAGGGCTTCTTGGTTGGTGAACACATGGAGGTACTGGCAAAGCAGCACGCCTGGAAAGAGCATGGAAACTCCACACCCCTTCCTGTACACCTTGCCCTTTGCATTTCTTCCATCTGGCTGTCCCTGATTGTGTCTGTAAGTTTTTATAATAAATTGGTAATCTTGCAAGTAGATCATTTTTTGGAGTTCTGTGAGCTATTTAAACCAGTAATTGAACCTGAGTGGAGGTGGTGGGAACCTCAGATTTATACCCCAGGTGAGAACTGAACTTGCAATTGGCATCTGTAATTGGGTCAGTCTTCTGGGACTGAGGTCTTAGCTGATAGTGTGAAATCTGACACTATCTCCAGGTAGCTACAGCTGAGCTAAATTGTAGGGCACCCAGTTGGTGTCTGCAGAGAATTTTAGAATTACTTGGTATGGGAAAAACCTACAAATCTGGTGTCAGAAGTGAAGTATTGAAAGTGACATCAATATAAAAGGAAAAACAGCTTTTCTCCTTTCATATCCTTACACATCTCTATTTCTTCTTGTCCAGGATATATGCACATGCTCTTCTTTCTGTAGAAGGCTGAGGCCTCCCTCTACCCTTTCTCTGTATCTAGTTAAGTCTTTCACACTCTTCAGATCTCAGCTCGCTTGTCTTTTCTTCAGGGAAGACTTGCCAGATCTTCTTAAAAGGGTGATTTAATTTAGTCTGATGTTCTTACAGCAATATGTGCCACCCCATCTATAGCTCTCATCACGGCAGCAAATTTACATGCATTTCCTACAGCAGATAAGCATTTGTCTGTCCTTAGTATTCCACATATCTTGCTACACCAGCTACTTTGTTGAGCACAGTTGCTCATTCTCAAGTGCTCAGCAGCAGGCAGATTCTTCTTTTAGAGCTGAGTCTTAGTATGGAATGTAGGCTATCATAGAAAGGGCCATAATTTCTTCTGGGGGCTCTGACTGGATTGCTCATTAAATGCTTGGAGAGGAAAAGGCTTTCAGAGAAGTTATCCTTTCACTGTGTGAGTGAATGGAGTTTGAACAATTTCCTGGGGTACAATGCATTATCTCTTCTCGATTTTGTGGCAAATTCTTCTTAAGCATGTGGGGTGTCAACCCCAATTAATTAATTAATTAGTTGGCAAACTCTGATTGAACCTGCATAGCACCCTGCCTCTCCAAATAAACACTATCATTTAAGTCAGCAAATAGAGCTGTAATGAGAATAAAATGAAGTAATGAGGCAAATGCCCCTCATTTGGGATCGTGTGTTCAGGGAAGGCATCTCCAAGAAGGTAACATTGGTTCTGACACCTGTGAAGACAGAAGAAATGAGCCATTAGCTGTCAGGGAGAAGGGTACCTCAAGCAGAAAACACAGCAATGGTAAAGGCTATGAGACAGGAATGATCTTGCAAGTGAAAGAATAGTGCAGCTGGGAACCTTGCACAAAGAGAATAGCAAGGTTGATGGACAACCACATGGAGCCCAGAAAGTACAATACCTGTGATGCCATAGAGAGGAGCAGCAAGTGACTGCCCCCGTCCCCACTACATCTGAAGACATAGTATGTGAGGTCTCACACTATGGGACTTGACAATGGCATATTGACAGGATGAAAGAGGGCACCCAACTCAAGTGTCCAAGGAAAGACACCAGGTGATGGAGGGGACTATGAGATAAAGAAGGTCACAAAATGAGAAGAGAGGAGCCAGGAAATAGAAAATGCTCAATAAATGCTAGCTCTTATTGAAAGGACAGGCAGTCTGCCAAAATCTCTTAAATAATAGGTGACTCAACTATTTTCCTTATATGTATAATGGGGCCAATAATGCATTCTCTCTAATAGAGAAGTGAGTTTACACATTGATATGGTTTGGCTATGTCCCCACCCAAGTATCACCTTGAATTTTAATAATCCCCACATGTCAAGAGAAGGGCCAGGTGTAGATAATTAAATCTTGGGGCGGTTTCCCTATACTGTTTTTGTGGTAGTAAGTAAGTGTCATGAGATTTGATGGTTTTAAAATGGGAGTTCTCCTGCACATGCTCTCTTAGCCTGCTGCCGTGTAAGACATGACTTTGCTCCTCCTTTACCTTCTGCCATGATTTTGAGGCCACCCTAGCCATGTGGAACTGTGGGTCAATTAAAACTCTTTCCTTTATACATTACCCAGTACTGGGTATGTCTTTATGAGCAGCATGAGAATGGACTAATACACACATATTAAATAGTTTCTCCAGGTTTATGCAATTAGTAAATGTCTGAGGCAAGATATGCAGTAAGTGTTCCAAGTCCAGAGCCTCCAGACTCATAATCAATTATAGCATACTACCTCGCTTAATGAGGCACAGAGAGGGTGGTAGAAATGAATGCTGGCAAAGGCTGGAGAATGTCTGCAACATACCTTTTGTGAGAACATTTAAAAATTTAATGCAGATGCTTCTCAACGAACAAAGAAGTTGTGTCTAGATAACCCATCTACATTAGGCTGGGTTAAGCTATAATGTTTGCTAGTTTAGGTGTCTTAAATGCGTTTTTCACCATACTAGCAAACATCATGGCTTAACCTAGCCTACTAAAAACATGGTCAGAACATTTACAGTGGCCTACAGTTGAGTAACATCATGTAATATAAAGTGGATTTTATAATAAAGTGTTGAATATCTTGTGTAATTTATTGAATACTGAACATTGTGTCGGCACTCAAAGTGAGGTTGCTACTAAATGTGCATCACTTTCAAATCATCATAAAATGGGAAAATAATATGTCAAACCATCCTAAGTCCAGAGACTGTCTGTACTAAATAATTTTATCATAAAAATGTTTTCTTAAAAGTATAAAATAATCTTAATTTAAAACAAATTGTTAGAGGGAGTTTTTATTAAATCCCAATACTTACAGAGAAATTTTGTGAGCATTTTGATACATTATGATCCACTGTCTTTCTGTGATATATTAACACACATGTACATATTTTACATACCTGTGTATTTAAAATAACATGTCTAATTTTACCATACTCCTCTGCTTAACATGATCCTATGGTATTAAATATGCTTTGACAATATTATTGTATTGTCTGCATAATACTTTACCTTAGATACCATAATTTTTTGTATTCATCCCCTTTTTCAATCATTTAGTTTTAGTTTGTTATTATTACAACCAATACTTCAATGAATAGCCTTATGTGTCATTGAAAATATAGTCAAAGGTTTATTTATTTTCTCTACATTGTTAGAGCTGAAACCACTGTGAAATTATTTAACTATTGCTTCTCATGTAGACAGAATTAAGAATATCTGAAATGCAGTCTGGGGTTTTCTTTGGAAGCATGTAGATATTTATACATCTTATAATATACACATGTAATTTTTAACGGGAATATAATATACTCATTTGCTTATTTTCTTATTATTTTCTTTTGTACACTATTTATCTCCCATGCCTAGATCAGTGCTTAGCTGGTGATAAGAGCTCAGTAATTATTTGCTCCATGAGATTTTGAATGCAATTCCTGGTCAAAGTATATAAATAAGTTTAAGAGAACAAGTCTTCAAAGGAATTAGAATAGTGCAAACGTCAGGGCTTTCACAAGGTAGAAACTAGTCCAGCTTTAGCCTTTATGCTTTGGCAAAAAAGGAGGCCACGTGTACACGCACTGTAAAACAGAAAACATCCCTAATTGCCTTGTGTTCAGACAGTCCTGGGGTGCACTCATTTCTTGATATTCACCAGAACACCAATCTTCACTTAACACAGTTAATGATATAATTTTTATTTTTAAAAGGGAGTGCTGATGTTACTACCAGCTTCAGAAGATGTTTCAAATCTGGTTGTGGAGTCATTCTATTTCCAATTAAGCAGTGGGGGGATTCAATTACAAGCTGTGGGAAGCGAAGAGTTTGTGTCAATAAACCAGCAGTAGTATTAAGGGTGGTTGTCTGGTTTGCAAACATTAACAGCTTGAATCCTAAAGGCGTATGCTTGTGAAATTATCTAACTATTGCTTCTCATGGAGACAGGATTAAGGATACCTGAAATCTAGCCTGGGGTTTCCTTTGGAAGCATTTTCTCTCCTTGAACTCACAGGGAATTTGGGCATTAAAGCAGTGTATTAAAAGACTCATTGGGAGCTTGTTAACAAGGTTAAAGCCAGTTAGAAAAAAAATGTGTCAGAAAAGTATTCAGAAGAAGGCAAAATAATTTGTTGCAAGATCTGGTTAGAAATGAAAAGGGTAAGATTCACTTAAAAAATATAATTTTGAGAGGTGATAGGGCTTTTGGAAAAAATATAAACACACACACGCACCACACACACTCACAAACACACACACACCACACAAAACAGGAAACTGAAGTCTCAAAAGGTGAAGGCGATACCCAAGGACTGTCAACTAACTAGCAGATATGAAATGTCTACTATCTGTTGGGTGCTCTGCTAAGAGTCAAATATATAAATGGAATAATAAGTGTTAGTATCTTTCCTTAAAAAATTTATAGCCCAGCTACAATTTATTGTTTTTTTCTTTGGTTTTATTGACTAACCTAAACTGTGCTCAGCCCCTTGCCAAACAAGTTAATCTTCTAAATATTTTTAAATTGTTCATTGTCAACTTTTCTGTTGCCTCCTCTTAGTATCTTTCCTACTTGGCGACACAATTTTAACTTTTCAATCATTGGCTTTGAAAAACTTTGATAAGAGGACTGGTTCAGAGTATTTAGCCTTCATGTCATCCCCTTTCGAAAGAGAATTTCCCAGTTAGACTGCAAAATTTAATTCCTTGCCTGCGTGTTTTCCGAAACAAGGACTATTTCCATTTACTTTCCTATGAAGCTGAATATAATTCCAGTTTCTCACAATTTGCTACTCACTATTCTCCTGGGGAAATGAATGATTCATCTGTCTTATGTCTTTGGGAGGGGGAATCAAGCATGTCCAACTCAGATATTTTCTCTTCTTCTACTCTGTTCATATTTGGGGTGAGCCGGGCATATGGTCAGAGCAGACTGTTATCGTCTGGCTTCAAGTTTGGATTCAGGAGTAAAATGGTAGCATGCCCATTTGGTCACAGACTTAAAAACACACTTCTCATTTCCTTTTTTGGAAGCAAAAGTTTAGGTTTTGACTTCCATTGTTCTAACTATTGGTCTCTCAATTGAGTCCAGACTTAAAGAGAGGGAGAAAGAGGATTTTATTGACCAGGGTAAGGGTCCTGAACCCACAATACATATATATGGCTTATGAGCAACTGTAAAGAAGCTAAATTTTACCTAATATAACTGTTTTTCAGGCAGAAAGAATTATCTTCACTAAATGGCCTCAAAGACAGTGTTTTCCTAGTAAGACAAGAGATTAAAGGAATGAGTAGATTCTTGGTTCTCTTTCTTTCTCTCCCTTCTTTCTTTTCCTTCCTTCCTTCCTTCCTTCCTTCCTTCCTTCCTTCCTTCCTTC